>NC_091867.1:8418100-8718167 GCF_019399895.1 Cardiocondyla obscurior
AGTGCCGATCTACAATAATGTCTTTGCACCCAGTAGTGGTTACATATATCTGGCCCTTTGTGCTTGCTTCATCCATCGTCGTTACCTGCGAATTACAAATACGTGTTAATCGTCATAAAATCGCCACGGTTCGCAAATATATATATTAAAAGGCAGATATAGCATTTGCTGCGACGAGCGGCTGGCGTACGTGACTTCTTTTCTCGGCTGCCGAGTACGGGAAGTAGTAGTAGTAGAGCGCGTTCCCCCAGTCTCCCTCAATCCCCTGTGACCGGTGCTCTGCGGAACATCTACGCACGTGCTTCATGTGAGATTTGACGCACACCACGCCAATGTCACGTACGCTAGCCGCCTCGCAGCACCACGAACATCATTTCTGACAGTGAGTATACCTCGTATCCTTCCATAGCTGCTTGAAGCGCATTAATAGGATCGATTTCTGTGATAATAACACGACCCCCGAGGCTTCTAAGACTTTGCGCGGATCCCTTGCCCACGTCTCCATATCCGGCCACTACGCACACCTTTCCGGCAATCATGATATCGGTCGCTCTTTTGATGCCATCAATTAGTGATTCTCTACATCCGTACAAATTATCGAATTTACTCTGTAAAAAATATAAAGACAAGTTATGTAGGTTGCAAAATTTAATATGAGATATAATTTATTTTTAAAAGTGCAACGTCATGCATTGTCATATTTGTGCATCACTTATCTATTTCGTCACTTTAAATAACATCATTATTTTACGCAATCCGTTTATCTCAAATTGTACAGATAATGACTGTTACATTTTAATTGAGTCATAATCGTTAATCAGATTTTTTTTTCTATTTGTTGAACTTACTTTAAATATTAATTTTGCGTCGATAGCTTATCTATAATGGACGTTGCGCCAGATTAATTTTCTGAACTTGTTATTCATGACCTTGCGTCTGTAAAACAAACCTTCGTGACGGAATCATTGACATTAATTGCCGGCACTTTGAGTGTACCCTCTTTCACCATGCGGTAGAGATTGTGTACTCCAGTAGTGGTTTCCTCAGATAAACCTCGACATTCCTTAAGATACTGTGGATACTTGGTATGCACAAGATTGGTCAGATCACCTCCGTCATCGAGAATCAAATTGAACGGCTTGCCATCTCGAAATACGAGGGTCTGCTCAATGCACCAGACATACTCCTCGTCGGTTTCTCCTTTCCACGCATATACCGGCACTCCAGCCTTTGCCATTGCCGCTGCAGCGTGATCTTGGGTGCTAAAAATGTTGCAGGACGACCATTGTACCTGCAAAAGAATTGACGTTGTTAAATTTCGGATCTTAGATTTCTAATTAAAAATTTTTGTGCACAAAATTATTTTTAAAATTAATAAATGGCAAGGTATGCGTGTTATAAAGGAAAAGCAATGCATGACAAATATATTACATATATATTTTTGGGGACGTTTCCAAGTTAAATAAGAGATCTTTTGAAATGCAAAGAAATATTCATGCACATAGATTTCATTGTTAAATATTAGAACAAGAAGAGCCTAGAATTGAAGTGACATACGTCCAGAAAAACATTTTCTATTGAATTGTAGATTGCAGGAAAGATCAACAGGGTCAACAGTGATAACCACATTCATGTGCAAATCACAGATTTATCTTCCTATATTTCTCTGCCAATAAGCAAATAGGCATGTTAAAGTTTTATTAGTGTTACTACTGTTTAACAAATAGAGTGTTAAATAATGTGTATGTGAATTTAGACTTGTTTAAAGTTCAGATTCTAAGCGTTTACCTCTGCACCAAGTTCCACTAGTGTTTCAATCAACACTGCAGTTTGCACGGTCATGTGAAGGCAGCCAGCGATTCGTGCACCATTTAACACCTTGGATGGTCCGTATTTTTTTCTAATTGCCATGAGACCTGGCATTTCATTCTCTGCCAGGGTGATTTCTTTGCGGCCCCATTCCGCCAAGGTAAGGTCAGCTATAAACATTATTTTCCAATTAAAATTAAAAAATTATTAAAATTAAGTAGCTTCATAATTAAAAATATTTATAAAATATTTACAAAACGTATAATTTATAAATTAATTAAATATAATGCCAAAGAATAATCATATATAAAATTTGTGAGAATAATAAAAGAAAACGCAACGTGTTATTGCGAAACACGATTGCAAAATATTGCAATTACAAAAGCATTACTATTGTCGTTAAAAATAATTTCGTAACGTTGTTTTTCGCGCGTTTATTTTTACCATTAAAATCTACCCAGTAAACTTGCGTAAAAATTGATCGGTTTTTTCCTTGCATATTAGTTAGAAGACCAATCAATTTTTTTATACATATGTTTCTGCACTTTGTCTACGATTACGTGAAAATTTTCTTTCTTTAAAAAAAAAAAAAAAAAAAAAAAAAAGACATTGTCATGTATTTTGCAGTCTTTCGTGACTTATTTGTCGAGTCGCGTACATTAAGTTTGTCGGCGAGTACTTCACATTCTTCCGCGATACGTGAACGTGAGCATGTGCTCCGCGCCGCGTTCGTGTTCTTTACTCCGAAATGCGATAACGTTCGTCCGTTTGCGACGTCCGGTGTGTTTGTCACTTACCGACTTTGTACGGAGGCTTGCCAGACATTGTGCTTCGATTCCGTGAAAGATCAAACTAGTGAAAAAGATTTTGGATACTCTGGAACTGAATAACCTATATACCCAACGTACCGGCACTTCCACCACCAACAGCGCTACCCACCCACCACGTGAACCTGGCGGCTGGACGGCGCACCGCCCGAGTCAAATGTACGACAGCTTCGTCACTTCATTTCCGGACTGACCACCGAGTAGTCGTTCTCGCTTGCGCTATTTGTGAACGAACATCGCGGGCATTCGGCCGTTCGGGACACCGGGGAGGAGAGAGATCTACGAACTTTACCGTCCAGGTATGTTCAACCAGTTATTATCTGTATTCCACAAACGACGTCAACGTCGATATTAGCGTTGGACATAGTCCGCTGTATTTTCTCTAAGCTACGCTTACGATTTCGTCGCGATCGCGTTTCCGCGCGATTGCCTTTGGCTAGGCCGCAGGCTGCCCTGCGAAGCGATCAGATTAATGACTGATTATTTTGATTTTATTCCGTTGTATGTTGTGTTTTTTACGTATATGAATAATAGCATCCATATGAAGCTGCTTGTGCATGTTAGTCTTGTTTCGGCGGATCATTTATGAGAATAAATTAATGAGATGGTTGGCAAGGCAAGGGGGTGTGGGGGGAAGGGAGGAAGCGAAAGAATATCGCAGCAATCACTGTGTAACAGCGAAATTATCATCATGAGACTGTAATATTTATTGATGATGTCAGTCAAATATGAATTAGCATTAGCAATTACGCGTATCTCTCTCTCTCTCTCTCTCTCTCTCTCTCTCTCTTTCTCTTCCTTTCTTTCTCTTTTTCTTACTTTTTCTCTCTCTGCATAGATGGTACATTATCGGGAACGCGAGATGGCGCAACTGGTAATATTATTATGGGGACTCGTTATAATGAGAACTATAACGAGTATTTGGAAATTATCTAACACTAGCTCGAACTGTAGGACTTATTAAAATTTACAAAAAGTTCAAAGAAAAATATAACTTAATGATGGAAAAATAAAGAAGAGACCCTTTATCAAATCTTTTCATTTTTGAAAGCATTGCCAGAGTATTTCACTTTTAATTGAATATAAAACGTGAAAGATACATGCAAATCGCGAAAGATATGATATAAAAGATCTGGTTCCCTTAACGAACTCTAATGCATTTCGATTCTTGCCACTGCACCCGTTGATTGTCCTCCGCGACCCGTCGCTTTCGGTGCATGATCTCGCGGAGTTTCTTCAGCAAGATGAAATTATCCCGCAGAATCTGCGCTTGCCGTTCGCGCTCCAGCTGCAACCTCTTCGCGTTAAACGAAACGTGAGGTCTGCCCTCCGGAGGGTTTACGTCCACCGTCGGTCTTGCCGTTTTTACCTGCAAAGCGACACGAATGAGCGCAATCGTAAATTTTCCGACGACCTTACGGAATGTGAAAGCGTCTCTCCGAGTTTTAGGAAAAAAAAAAAAATATTATTTAATAAAGAATTCATTGAATAAATTTTAAAGTCAAGATTTTCTTTACAGACTATTTTTATAGTTTTTTTTTCTTGTATTGGGCTTTCGTGAGACTCTTAGAGTTTTTATCAAGGAAGTGACAAAGAAAGGAAAGAAATGTAGGTCGATTAAGTGTTGAACAGAGTTAGACCAAAATTAATATTGATAATTTGTTAGTGCTCACCTTGGACCGGTGACGTTCGTACGCTTTTCGTTGCCAGGAAGGCTCATTCTCACTTCGTACCTTTCCTCGAGTCCACATGCTGCGTACTTGATAACGCGAATATTTATACTATATAGCTCGAGTGCCTACGTTTCTCTGGCAACGGAAACGTCTGTATTGATTCTTGTCGCCCGTGAATTGCGCGAAAAATTTTATCGCAAATATTTATGGACTTAGTTGCAAAATTTTTCTAATAACCAAGTACTATTTTATGTAACAAAGCATGTGAATATATGTAGAAAAATATTAACTGATGCAAATCGGAGATTTTTATAAACTTTTTACTTGCACGTGGTTCTGTAGAATTTCTTAATCGAGAATAAAATATAAAATACAGACTACAAATTTAATTATAGATGTTAAAAATTTGTATGAGTTTATATAGAAGATGAATAAATGTAATACTTATTTAAATTTTGCAAAGTCTGTTAGGAATATAGCAAATTATTGGATTAAAATAAAATTTAGTTATAAAGACACGGGGATTTTTCTTTTTTTTTTTAATAGAAAATAGATGAAAAGAGCTAATCTCTCGAAATGATATAGGAAAACGATTTCATCGAGCCATGTTTCTACCCTTGCTCGCGCAAGTACGCGTAACTAACAATATGTCATATGCACGCACGTGCATGCGTGTTTGCTTGTATGTATCATGCGTGCACTTCCTCCCTTCGCAGACGCGGGAAGGTACTGCCATTGGCGGATGCTGTTGGACCAATAGTCCACGGCAGGAGGCGGAGATTCGCTTATTTCGATCCGGAGACGCGCGTAAAATTTCTTTTTCGACACGCTTAAATATTCATGTGAACGATATACGAACAAAACGGACGAACTCCACGTTAATCTTATAATTAATTTGAAATTTTGTAACTTTGCAACAATCTCCCGAGATTCAGATTTTTTATAAAAATAATATTACAACAAGGAAAAACTCATAAAGCAATAAAACAGAATGGAGACAAGTTATGCCCCATAAAAGGAAGAAAATATATTGAAAATTATGGAAATTACAAGAGAAATTTTCTACCTGAATACGACCAGCAATACTTTTAGTCGTAAAACCTTAAACTTTTCTTGTATTGTTTTGTATTATACTGTATTATATGGAACTATAAAAATTACAGCTTATTCTAAATTTAGGATATATCTACGACTTAGAAAAAAAAAAGAAAAAATATTAGTACGCTATATTCACCTTTGAAAAATTAGTATAATAAAAGAACAGCATTAATTACAGTCCAATCAAGGTTCTGCAAAAAAATTTTTTTGTAATTTTTATATCCCGGGTTAATTAATCTCGCCAATTTTTACAATAAAACAATATTTTATTGAACATATTATTAATATGATGACATCAAGAGATTGATTCGTTTGAGCGTATTAAACGTACGGGAGATGAACAGTAGGATTACGAGAAACGAAGCTGTAATACATTGTCGGCGCTCAAGAGAAAAACGTTGAGATAGGGAGGGCAAAAAAAAAAAAGGGGAGGAAAAAAGGATAATAGGTATCCATGACCGGTGACGCCATGGATTGCGCGTTCGCCGGAGGGTCGTTGATCTTAATCGCACGCGGATCTTCGACAATGATCCTCTCAAATGGATGAGCCCCGCCACTCGAGAGAGAGACGATTCCCTCGAGGGGATACACGCGGTGTTGTATCATCTAAGCAGGCATCCGGCGACCGAAATGGGCAACCCCCGATCTCTCTGTTCGACACGTACTTCCCGTAGAGAAATAGCCGGCGAATCCGGACGCCATCGCGTCGATCTCGTGCGTTATATTGCCCTGCAAACTGGCGACGTATCCTTTCGTATCGTCAAGAGTGCGAGAAAAAAATTGTATGACCCCTTTCGGGCGCAAAGAAAAGTATTACACTCTTCTTGACTGATTTCGATTTTATTTTTCATTTCTAAAACGTTTCGAGTACGGTTTTATTTGTTACGTTATAATTGTGAGATTATAATTATTAAAGAAGACAAAATAATCGAGGACGCGGAGTTTCCCCGTTAATAATCACGTATCCTAGCTTTCAACCCCCAACGCTCGAAGAGAAATAAAACGCGCTTCAATGGGCTACGAAAATAAACGGTTCGCGAGTTGTCGAGTCTGGACAACGGCGTTCTTCCGTCCATTTATAAAATCATGAAACCAGATTGCTGGGTGAGTTTCCTCCTTCTCTCGCCCCCTGAAGGGGGGTGCAAGCTCGCTGCGCCGGGGTGCAGGGTATCGGTTCCGGAGGGTTGAATCGGGTGCCAGGCTGACTGGCTGGTCGGCTAGAAAAGCCTAGTGATTCAGAGATCGAGAGAGGGAGAATACCGAAGGCGGTCCAGAGTCCAGAGGCGTGTCGAGTACCCAGGAACGATCCGGATCCTGCGTGGGGGGGAAACTCCGCGCGCTTTTCGGTCCTCCAGTCTTCACCGAAGCGCCACATCGTGCGTGTCGTTGCTGGCAGTTGCTGGCGAGAGTGTTCCTTCATCGGTTGTCTCGTGGACCAGACGCGGGTTAATCGCGCGAAGTATAGTACGAGGTCGTATTTAGTTCGTAATCACTCGGGCACTTTGAAGTTCATCCACCTTTTCTCTGAGAGACGCGATCTCTCGGTGACGCAACAGAGCAGCGATCCAAGTGACATCCACGAAAAAGAGGATAGCGCGTCGCGTAAAGGAGGCCCGGTTAATCCGCGGCAGCAAAAATGATGCATGCAATGAGCGAGCATGCGGGGGTGGGTGTGCTACCGTTCGACGGGATGGGCCTGTACGAACAACCGCGGCCACCCCGGCTCGTCTTCAAGATGCCACGCGTGGTACCCGATCAAAAAGCCAAATTTGAGAGCGACGAGCTGTTCAGAAGACTGAGCCGCGAGAGCGAGGTGAGCCCATCGCGATAATCAACACGAGGCACAGGTCATCCAGAAAATTTTCAGAAAAGTTAGGAGAGGTCTCCTCCTTCCAAACCGAGATTTATCGTTATTGCGTCACCTAATCAGTGCTAAGATTCCGCGGACTAATCGTTTGGTTTCGAAATCAACGCCGGGGTAGGGGGGGTCCGTTTATTACTGTTCGCCGATCAATCTTGACCGGAAATCTCGAAGCGTGTCTTTCGAATTACGTGGCGCAATGTGCAGTGAGAAATCTCGAGGCGGCAGGATTTCCCGTCGCTCGCTAGCTTGGAATACGCGATGCCGTAGGAATGTTGTCCTTTCTTCGAATTTTGAGTTCAACCTGCGGATCACCCACGAGCGACGAATTAGAATTCCACATTCACTTCGTCTTATAAAAATATTCACGTGAATCACGGACGAACTTTTCGAAGCGTCGGGATTTCGATAAGTTGCCGCGCTAAGAATATCGACAAATTAATTGATTTAACTCGCTGAAAACGACTTTTATTACAAATTTCGTCACTTGATCGTATCGTGAAATCTGTACATTAAATTTAAAACGATATATCTGTAATATAAGCTACATGTGCAAATTGAGTTACGTATCTTTTAAAATTCAAATTAATTTGCTTTAATATATGTATATTTATAATTGCTTTGCACTTGTTATTCCCGAGATAGACATTTGCCATGTGTCAACCTGGTACATTACTAATATCTGGTTTTTCTGTGCAGGTGAGATACACTGGTTACAGAGACCGGCCACTCGAAGAACGTCAAGTACGCTTCCAAAATGGCTGTCGAGAAGGTCACACGGAAATTGCATTTGCGGCGACGGGCACCAACCTCCAGCTTGTTTTCGGCAACGCATCCGGGAACTACCCCGTCGATCCGAATGACTGCGACTTCGACAAGGAACACGGCAAGGTAAGTGGACGTCGCTCTTTTAAAATTATCTCGATTATCGTGGACTTCATTCTGAATGTGTTATCCCGATGGATCAATTTTAAATCCTCCGTCCTTGCCGTTACAACCTTAAATCCATTCCTGAATAAAAATCAATCTTAAAATTAAAGAAATAAGGTTTACCCTGCGCGAAAGTCTACGGAAAAGAAATTTCTTAAAAGCATCGGCTGCGAACGTAAAAATAAAAATATTATAACGCGACATATATATATATATTTTTTTTTTTTTTTAATCTCAGGTGGTTTTGGAGATTATATTATTCTCGCGTAAAAATCACAAATATCGCAAATTGCGCGAATTAGGAAAAGGAGAGATCTCCTCTATTGAATCCTCTTTTCAGCGGCAAGCTTAGACCCCGACAGTTCGATTCTCGAAACGGTGATTCCCGTATACGATTGTGCGGTCGTAATTGGTTCGTACTACGGGCAAATTAGGGGTCGTTAGGCATAGACGCTACGTAACTTTTCGGGCCCATAATTTAGTATCCGGCCGCCACTTCTCGAACAATAGCGCCGACGTGTCACCCCCGCATCCGGTCGCCAAGAATTCCGAGTCTCTCTGCGGGAGATCTGTCTCGTTCGGGCGAGAGAAACTGGCCCAATTTATCTTCCGCCGAATAGAACAAATTTGTTGGCCTAAAACGATTCCGAAAGTCGGGAATCCAAGAGCGATTTAACGCGACGCGACATACATGCGACGTTATTGGAAGGATAGCTCGAGCAGGCAAATATTTTAAATAATAAAATTCGAAGTTCGTCGATGGGGTTTTTAATTTAACTTTCGTGTTGGAATAATTTGTTAGGCTTTCTCTTCATGTTGCTGGCTAGCAATCACATACGCCGGCGCCGTAGCCGACGCCTGTTCGGCGTCGCCATCGCGATCGATAGTATATCACCGAGATGCCATTTTGCAAAGTGCGCGCGCTGGTTCTTTTTGCGGATGCTGGAAATGCTTCAAAATATTCTTCTTTGTAATTTTTGCATAAATTTACATTTTACTTTTGAAAGAATAGTCAATTTCATGCTTTACATGCATCGTAAATTTATATTTTTCATGCATTGTGTACTGTGACACATAAAAAGAACATTTGAGAATAGGAACAATTTTACTTTTTATCTACATATTCTTCAGAAATTAAATTGATTCTTTCAATATTTTGTAATGACCGAAGCGGAAAGTTTTAAGTTATACGTACATTAATTAGTGCTCTAGAAAAAATCTCTTTAAACGCCGACAGATGCTTTAGAACCGCCTTCGTTGTTCACACGATATAATAGCTCGTAAATCGTCCTATTTCTTACAATGGCCAAACTAAAAGTCATAATGATCTACATTTTTTTTAATCTACTTTTTTTCCCCCAAATTTTTCTTTATAACAATTATTTTTCTATAGTTTATCCGCCAGGAATAAAGATAATTTATTTTTCCAAAGCTTATATTCTCATCTCGGTCGTTTTATCATTTTCATTTTCTCCAACTGTGTATTATTTTTAAAACTTTATGCATATGACTCCGCAATTTTTTCTGGACGCTTTTACGGATCTTTCGTAAAGGATTTCTTTTCGCGAGACGAAATGGAACGGAAGCGATTCATTAGATTTCACGCATGGAGCGCGGTTGTGTTTACGGGACGACCCGCGGTCTCCTTTTTGTTTTAATCGACAATGAAAAAAAAAGAATAAAGAGCGACGCGCGACCACACGTGCCCGCGTGCATTGTGCCCCTCGACGTGCCCCGTTGGGCGACGTAATAATTAAGGGAGAGATTTCATTCGCGATCAAGATAAACCCGCGATAGAGAGTGCGCGTGCAGTGCCCGATAATGACGGCGTTTTTAACCCTATCCCATTGAGCAGAAAATGGAAAAAAAGAAAGAAAAATAGAGAGTTGATTCGCGCAATAATGAAGCTATCGATAAAAATCTTAGCGTTAAACGAAGGAAAAAGTATTTAAGGCAATATTCGCTACGATTCTCTCTTGGACGATAGAAAAGAAATCACTCGGAAAATTCAAGCGTGAAAATTTAGCTTTATCCAAAAGGATTATCTAAAAGAACCTTACGAGAACTAGGATACGTCTTAAAATTGAGCGATCGTAGGGAAGAAGGATGCGCACCTTTTGTCGTAGCGGGATCCCTTTTTACTTAGGCGCTGCTTTAATCGCAGAATTTATAGTTCGGAAATGATCCTAAGGGCTCGCGCACATCCTGCACACACATCCTGCTCGTAAAAGTTAAACGGGACTGGACCCGAGCGAGAGACAAAGGATGATGCTCCGTAGCTGACCGTATGCTCCTCACTTGCCGTCCTTTCGACGGCGCGTCCGTTGACGAATGTTTTCGGGGGCATTCGCAGGCCTCGATCGTAGTGGACCCGGCGCAAAAAGGCGCTGCCGGCGACGCCCATCGTGAAACAAAAGGACCGGTGAAATAGCCGGCCGTTTGTTTCGGGGCATTTAGGTGTTCTTCGCCCTTGCCGTCGATTTTTCACCCCTTTTTCTCGCGCGGCGCGTCGCTCGCCTCTTTTTCTTTCCGCGCTCTCGTTTTACCCCCGCCCCGCATTCCCCGATGCAAATCAGAAAGGGTTGCAAAGCGTGGTGGCGCGTTACATTTTAAATATCGCCTATTACAACGGGCATTGTGCGACGATAACGATTGTCACGCCCGTGCGCGGACGGTAAGTAAAGAAAAAAAAAAAAAAAAATAGAAACGAATGCCTCCAACTGTTCTTTCCTCGTGAGAACGAAGCAAGGCGATGACTAATGACGACGTCGTATGCCGCGCGTCCACTCCTCTCTCTCCGCGCGGATTCTCGTCAAAGATGACTTTTTGCGCGTCTCGAAATATACATATACATATTCCGCCGACTCGTTCCGTGACAGGCAGAGATCCAAAGATAACATCACGATTACGAAAGCGAGCGCGGAAATGATAACGTGCGCAATTTATAAATTTATGATCGCACACCTTTTCCGGCAAATGTAGTTTAATTGTTTGGGATTTTTCAGTTTTAGAAAAATACTCGTGGAAATTCTAATAAAATGTTTTTTTTTTATCTTTTTTTTTCCTCGCAAGTAAAGCGTTTAGTTTCGCTGTTTAAAGTAGAAGTATGAAACTGCGAT
Organism: Cardiocondyla obscurior; assembly: GCF_019399895.1. Classification (NCBI taxonomy): domain Eukaryota; kingdom Metazoa; phylum Arthropoda; class Insecta; order Hymenoptera; family Formicidae; genus Cardiocondyla; species Cardiocondyla obscurior. Next base: position 8,429,418 of record NC_091867.1, read on the forward strand.
CCGACGTGAAAGTAATGTAACGCGAATGTAGCTCACGATGTCTTTACGAGGAAACGGCAAAGGACATTATTCTCGAGCCGACGTATTTTCCTGGTTGTGTTTCATACTTATGTTAATATGCGCGCCGCGTAAGATTGAACGCATAATGATTTCGCCTTGCCTTATCTGGCGCATTAATATGCATAAGATTGCAGGAGAGGGACTTTCTGTCTTGAATAGAAGTTGATCTTGTCGCCACGCGTTCGCCGCGAAATAAAAATGCCTCGAGATTCAATCTGACTACTGACTGTAAAAGCACATGAGGAAATTTATTTTAATATGAACGTAAATTTTTATTTTACTTTTTTTTATCTTGAATAAAACAAGTCGCTCTGTCTAGGAGAGATGGAAAAAACGAGTTTTTTGAAAAACGGAAACCTGGGACCCGTAGTCCTTTGAGGGCTAAGAGCCGCGAGCGATTCGATTACGGAAAGCGTTTAAGACCCCTGCCAGCCCGCGTGGTCGCACCCTGCAGCTCGATTATTACTGCATAAAAATACACCCCGTGGCGCATTGTTGACGACGCAGCTGTAACCTTTGCGAAAGAATGTAACGAGAAGTAACGTCGATTTACCACCGCCGGGGCAGTCGTCCGTTCGCGAATTTCACGCCGAATTAATTAAGTTACAAATAGAATCAGGCCGTCAATGTGTTAAAAATTCAGCACTCCGTTGACTCAAGGAAAAAGAAAAAAAAAAATAAGAAAAGTGTTAGTGAGATCTTTTTTATTTTGTTTATCAATGTTGTCATTACAGAATTACATATTTAAATTTCTTATGAAATCGAGAGCGAGATATTACACGTATAGTCTATCTGGATTGTTTAGATCTCTGATTTGTTTCGTTGATTACGTGCTCGTTATGTCGAGATCACAAACACGGTCTCTCGACTGGTTTTCCCCGGATCGTTCTTGACCTCGTAATAATATCTGGGCTCCGCAGCGGGACCGGAAGTCGGGTCGTTTACCAGAAAATAAAATAACACCGTGTTGCATCGTCGGCGCGGAACCCGGTAATTGTCAGCTTTTCGAGAGCCCTCCATTAGACTTTACTCGGAAAACACCGCCTAGTAATATTCTCGGATTAATTAGGAGATATAAATAAAGCCAGGAAAATACCGTCAATTACTGCATCGTGACGCATCGAAGTTTAATATTTAACACGATATTCGTTACAATATTCGCTGAATAAACGATTTTATAATACATTAACAATTAACGAATTAACGCAATTTTTTTTTTTTTTTTTTTTATAAAAATTGCAACGGGTAGGAATGTGCGCATTAAAATAATGCGCTGCAAAAAATTGCGCAATCGCCATCGACATAAGAGTCACTTTTGCTCGTAATTGACTACTTAGGAGAAATGTAGCTTCGCCTCTCTCATTTCTCCCTTCATTTCGAGATAGACCGCGAAGCCTTCCCGTACCTTCCAATCTGCGTAATCGTTCTCCGGAAATAAGAAACGTTGTCGGACACGAGAAGAGGGGCGCGCGTGATTGAAACTTGTGGATCGCGGCACGTAATAGAGCTACAACTCACACCAACAACGTGAATTTTGTAAAAAAAAAAAAAAAAAGAGAAGAAAATCAAGGGTTGCCTTGAGAGCGAAACGAGCGGCCGATGACGGCTTTGAGAGAATATCGATGCGTCTCGTCGTTTTCTTTAAGGTCAGAGGACTCACGAGATAGAACAAAGTTCAAATCGACAATTTACGAACGAAAATATTAAATACTTCAAAACTCGAATAATATTTTAATAATCGTTAATTTATATATTGGCACAAAGTTATTGGAAAGCATACCCGAACCTCTTCTTCCTGCAATTAATCCAGCATCCTACGAAATATGTCCGATGCAAATAAAAGTTTACCTCAAGATTTTACCTGAAGCCTCTCCAACGTACATACCTCATCAAGCTCTCCATCAATCCCGAGACCATCCGTCCAGGAGTCACGATATCGGGAATTGAATGTCTCGCGACGTCAGCGAGTCCGTAACGCCTCGATGGCGATGTTTTAGGTACACCTGCGCTCGCACTTGATCATGAACGGCGTGTGCGTGAGGTGGCGGGGCTGGATCGACTTGGAACGACTGGATGGCGTCGGTTGTCTAGAATACGACGAGGAGCACGCTGCCGAGGAGGACGCGCTGCTGCGCGACCAGCTCGAGCGTTACAATCAACGGCTGCGCGACTTCGAGGAGAAGCAGCGGACCTACCGGGGTGGTCCGGCGTCGGCCGCGCAGCCTCCGCATCTCAATCATCACTATCACCACGACACGCACCACGCTACCAGCCACCATCATCACCATCACGGCCACCACAGCCGACACGTGGGTGGCGCGGGGGCGACGGGTGCTACCGCGACCGGCATCGAGCCCCACTTGCCGCATCGCCAGGACGAGATGGAGGTGCGACTAAGGGCCTACTGAGGCCCGCGTAGACCCTCCGACTGTATCCGATGATTGGTAAATGACGACAAGTCTCTCGTGGTCCCGGTCTCCCGAAGTGACGTCGTGACTACGCGGGATCGCGGCTCGATGAGGAACGATACCGATATCAGCTTTTTTCATGCCTGGTCTGCGGCAATAATTACGTGCCGCGTATCCTGTCTGTGTTCTGTAACGAGAAAATTACTAGTCAAATTTGAGTGATATAATTATTAAAAGTAATTTTCGTTATGGTTCGCGCTATTAATTGAGTCATATCGACACGCGCGGTAAAAGAAAATCGTTAAAACAGATGCGTTTTTACGTTAAAAGAATTTTTTTTTTTTTTTAATTAAAGTTCGTTAATTTAAAATTTATTTATACTAATATATAAAGGCACCATCATCAGCTAACGAAAGATAAATGGAATTTTGCTTCCTGTCTTGCCGGCTAATGGATCGATGAATTATTTTTGCGGTGTCGCCAAAAAATGTATAGGATTCCACTAAAATTCCTTCTTGTGAAAGTTATTCAGCATCACGTAAAGAAAGTACGGGGGATGACCCATAAATTTGACCTGGGTGGGCTCGAGAGTTTCCGTCGGCCGAAATATAACTGTTACATATAATTACAGATCGATGTCATATATTTTTTCGAAAGGTTATAATCATCACTCGACAGTTATTAATAACCTTCGTCGCAGAACAGGCATCTCTTGCTTAAACATTTACGATACTCGCTTTTTTTTATTACCTTAATATCTCGTAACCATTTTTACAAAATACGCATGTTTACGAATTAATCTTCTCGCTCAGGCATATTAAATCTTTTATCTAATTGAGCATTCGATTATTGAGCTTCTTAAATTGTAATGAGTCTCTCGAAGAGACAGGAATGTTCCGTGACTATCGGATAGTGGAGAAAATTAGATTTCGCGATCGTAAAAGGTATCGTATCTTCGGTCGTCTTCCGCTGCGGAGAGGACGAGATCGCCGCGTCCGTTTACGTTCGTGTGAAAAGGATCGTCGCGGTCGTAATGATTGTGTCATCGAATGAACGGTCATTGATGTTTCCCATCGGTAATAAAATACGTGAATCACGACGATTCTTGAGTGTTCGGCTAACAAGCACGATGAATCATCTGCTGATCGTAACGTCTGCTTGTGTTTCACGTTTGAGTTGAGTGCGCGATCATCGCATGGATGAAAATTTTTTCTTTTTTTTGTTACATTGTACATATTTGTAAAGAGTTTATAAATTAAAGATATCACTTGCGTCGCATTTTCCGCCTGATTCGACCCGTCTCTCCGCTCGTACCAAGGTGTTTTCTGTGTAACCGTGAGGATTGTGTTAAGAATCATTAAGTTATATACGTATTGTTTATGTGGATTGTCTTCGGTCACGTCAGTAGATGCTAATTCACACCGTTGGACTTTACCGTATTAAGTGGCGCGGAGTAATCGCCGTAATTCTAATCGTTCCATTATTCTAGGAATTTGTATTGTGTATTATAAATAATACAAGTGATACCAAGAAGATTTCTAGAGACTGGTGCCGTTTAATCTGTTCCCGCATTTATATCTCGATATTTTTCACTGTAATAAATCTCCCCTGGAACGCTTGTTCGTAGAAATGTAACGAGTAATTTCGGCAAGTCGATTATCTGCGAAGGCAGTCCTTGATTTGGCAGTCGGTGACCTATTAAATGATATAACAGTTCCACCTCGTGTCTATTGTCCTCTCATTGTCGAAAGTAACTTACTTTGACGTGAAAATAGCCACCGGCTTTGTACCTTTTACGAAAGTAGGACACGTCGAGGAGAATCGCCGGTGATCCCAAAGAAAGCATGCGGATAGCGCAGCAAAAAGTTCCCAAAAATCTCTATTAATCATCCCCATGTGTCCTTTCCCTTCGCAAGAGGTGTCCATAGACACTGTCCAAAGTACCGAGAAAGTCAAAGTAAAAGAAACAAGTCCTTTCTAACTTCGAGGAACTAGGATCGTTATTGCACTGCTCGCTAATCAAAGCGTAAATGATTCATAAATGCGACGTCCTTGAATAAAACGATTTTGCAAAAATAGCTCATAAGTCGTAAGAATAAGACCGTTCTAAAAACACGGTTTATGAACCGCGACATTGTTCGTGTTTCAAAACGGTCTTATTTTTACGACTGATAAACAATTTTTAGCAAATAATTTTCAACGCCATTTATTAACTTGATATTGAAATAAAAACTACCGAAACTTCTTCACGAAGAGAATTATCATCGAAGTTTTATCTTTTCTGAGATTATTGAAAGTTCGAAGGTTTGATATAAAACTTATTAATATTTGTAGATGGAAATTATCTAGACAGACAATTTTTTTGTCGCAAAAATTTATACGCACGATTACTTGAGACGTGGATATTGTTTGAAACGAGCGGTTTTTAATTGCCGAGATGGCTCGAATCTATAACGCGATCGCCGTTGATGCGTCTTAATCCCGCGTGTGTTTTCGTAGCGCGAGGGCGGTAAAGGGACGCATCCCTTTCGCCGTCCTCGCAGAAATAACGCCCGCGAGCGTCGGAGCTTACGTATCGTGACGTAATCCAGGATCATTGTCCTGATTGTCACGGCAAATCGGATCTTCTCGATAAGACGGCTTTATTGTTTCAAACGACGCGAGATCGCTTGATAAACGGGAAAGGGCGCGCCGTGCCGGCCGATGATTTGAGGACGAATAAAAACCGGTCCGACGGGAGAAACGAGACGGGCAGTCTCCCTTGCAGTTGCGCGAAACGACGCGAAGTGTAACACGATGACGACGTGCATTCCGGGGCTAAGGAATTCTTATAAGAAGCCCTACGGAAGGGCGGCCCCTTTCTTTCTCCCGCCTAGCAGGACCTTCGACTCGTTCGTTGGCAGTATCGAGTGACCCTGCGAAGGGTGTAACCTTTCGCGATAATTCGATACGAAAGACGGTGACTTTGCTCGTGTACGACATTGCGGAGCTGATGAAATTCATTGCGCCGAGTTAACGACGCGAGATGATTGACAAATAACGAGTCTCGACGATCGCAATCTGAGAAATGAAAAATCGTAGTCGCTAAATAACGAGAATATCTTCGACTCTGTTGTTACGCTTATGTAAGAAACGTACGGTTTTTATTGGCAACGGACGAAAATATCTCGCGAGTGAAACTTAACGCGTTAAATCGACGGCATTCTCACGTCTCCCGCGGGGCTTCGCGAAGGATTTTTATCATTGGACCCGCTACCGACTTCCTGTGGTCTGCAGATAAAAGAGCTATCGCGTACCTCGTTATTACTAACACGAGTAGCCGATTACTTTTCTTTTATTAAGTTGTCGAAGTAACAACACAGGAACCAGTTGACAGATAAGGCTCTGATAATTCGGTCTCTTTGTAATTAATTTTAGCTTAAACGTTCGATCTAAATAATTCACTTTTCGACTTATAAAATATTAAATTAATTCCGTTTGATACGAATTAATTCGAAATTGTCTTTAATAATAAATTACAAGTTTTAATATTAACAAAATTTTATTAAAAATATTTAAAAGATACATATTTACAATTTAATTTTTTATAACAAAGGATGTAAAGCTTTCTTTGAAGAATCCTAAAGAAAATCACGCATACACACGCGTGATTTTAAATAGATAATTATTTTCTTAAGACATTTTGAAAGAATTTGTCGCGCCGTGTCGCTTCAAATGGGATTCGTGTCACAATAAAACGGGAGTCCGAAATTCGCGCGTCGGAAAATGACATCGGAGGTGTATCGGGCATTTGGACTCGTGTGTAGCTTTGTACTTGCCGAAAACAGTGGTATTGTGTCCGCGGGGGGGTTGAGGTACCGGTCACCCGCCGCGACGGGCCCTGTAGGCAATCGCCGCATCTGCCTTCGATTTATTCCCAATCGTAATTGATGACTCTCTCTCGCCCTTCTCGGAAACCTCTTTGGGGCCCGTCGAGAGAAGCCGACTTTCGAGTGGACGAGGCGACCCCGTCGTTGTTGTGATTTTGCATAATGGGGAGGGCACGGAGTCGCGCTTTCGGCAATAATTTATGGCGACACCGATCGGCCCGTTCACCGAACTGTGATAATCGAATGTGTCATCGATACGGGAGTTCGAAGAATAACGTGTCGCTCCGAAGAACGTATCTACAAATGTCACGCGTATTTCGTGAAAGAAAAAAAATAGAAAAAAGAACGTAATTAATCTTTTTTCCTCGTCGAAGAAAAAAAAAATTAAGATACTCAAAGAATATATATCGTTAGCCAAAAAAACATACGTCACACGTAAGATAACTTATTCTCTTTAATATATCAATTCACTATCGTCCCGTTTGTGTGACACGACGGCCTCTAATTTCCCGCTTCACGGAAGCACGCGTCGCTCGATAAATTACGCTTCTGAGCATGAAGAGGAGAAAATACTTGTGCTTTTTTTCTCTCCATTCTTCATGCTCTCGCGCGTATCGTTCTCCACGTTACCTATAAACGTCGTCCGTGTTTTGACAGAACAAGTCGAGAATAGAGGCCCGCATCTGCTGCCGATTCTGTTTTCTCTCCACTCGACGACTCGGTTTCATTGTAGGATCCTGAAGGATCGCCTTCGAGGAGAGCGCTCATGGGGGACTTTGGAGTGGAATTTGATCTCTTCACCGGCAAAAGAGCAGATAGAAAAAACGCGAGAGAAAGAGAGAGAGAGGTAGAGATAAATATCGTAGGATTGTGTCTTTCACGCGCAGGACGCGCATGAAACGTACATCAATCCTATGATGATACAAGACGCAGGTGCCAGATTACGCGAGTGGTTCTTTCTTGCTCCACCGGAGCAGAAAGGGACATAAACAGACGTATAAAACAGAATTTCAAGTCGCCCATGAGTGATCATCTCAATTTCAATTATTTTAAGAAAGTACATTTTATTTAATTACCATTATTTTGTAAATAATTTTCTTTTTTTACTATTTTCTTAATTTAACTTTGTATCTTTCACTTTCACGTCACCGCGCCGAAATGTAAAAGGTACAATGTTGCTCCACGTGTTCGATGTTGTAGCACGGCTATTTGATTCCGCCGACATTTATCTTCCAGATTTTGTTCCGCTCGTTAGCTCGTCGTTCATAAATTCACGGTTCCTTTGAGTTTCCTCTGGTAAGCGAGCTCCAAAAATGACGAACGTTTTCTCGATGGTCACAACGCGCGCACTTGCACCGTGCCGTTGACACGTTTGTACAATGCGTTGTGCGCGCAGCATCTCGCCCGTCGTGTTCTATGTACCAACAGGCTAAATGCGTTTCACAGACGACCGCCTCCGCTCAATACGTCGTCTCTGCTCGGTGGTGCGATTTATGTGTACCCCGTGGAGCCCACGGGAGAATTCGGGACTCAGGTCGACGCGTATCCTCCTAATATAGATATCTCGAAGGGCTGCGTACTCAGGTGTAACAGTCCCGCGAGGCTCGAACGAATTAAAAAGTAAATTTAATTTTTTTTTTTTATTGCAACAACGATAGTTTTAATTATAACTGATAGAAATAGTAATATTTTGTAAACGCGCCCATTAATTTTATTTAAGTCTCGTTGTAAATTTTAATACTAATGCAATCGATAGCATTACGAACTCTCCCAGCATCCGTGGTCCAGGGTGAGTTCGGGCCTCGCACGAGCGCACACTTGCTCGTAGGTTAAAGAAGTCATTTTAGCGACAGATTTACGCGTGTCATCGCGCAGGAGCGAAAGGCACCACGTCGCAGAAACGATTAATAGCAGCCCAGATTTTTCGAATTTGCGATCTCACGCGGCGCGCTGGTAGGTGACGAGACCTTTTTTTTTCCACCCAGTTGCATTGTGTCGTTTCTGTACTCCCCATATAGGCCCCGGGTCGTAGAAAAAAAAATCTGTCGTCGCGCATTGTGCCGACACTGCATTATATTTAATGAACACGGTCGCGTCAGTCTTTCCCGATCAAGTTAGATTTTTTTTTTCTGTACTTCTCATTTGGCGCAATCTGACGAGAAAACTCGAACGCCGTAAGAAATTTCTTTTTACACTCGTCGCAGAGATACAATTATTCATTCGTCTGCCTGACATCAATAAAGAAAAAAAATAAAACTGATTACGTCTAAGACAAATTAAAAAAAAATCTTAAAAAACAAATTAATATAACAAACCGTAATAACAATAATATATTGCTTATTAACATTTTCTCAAATACCGATTATCTCGAATTAAAAAAAAAAAAAAAATGAGTATTTTCTCGACTATCCACCGTCCCTTCCGTCGACGGTGGTCCGCTCGCCGGGTTGAAGGAGGAATGTAATATCCTTGCGCATTGATTGTTCGGGGCATGCAAACTATTCCATTAACCCCTGGCAATAAAATAAAAGAAACGCGCCCTTCGGAGCGCGCCCGCGCGCTCCGAAGGGCACATCTGCGCGGCGAGGCGCGTACACATTTACGGATGTCGCGCACATACACACAGCCGGGGGTCGTTTTATTAATTCACTCCTCTGTCGATTTCAACGAGCAGAAACGCGAGGGAGGTACAGGGGTAGCCGGCTGGGTGTCCCGACTATTTATTACCTAATTGTCGAGCCTCTATTTCCATGAATTATTCCGTCAGACTCGCAGGTGCATCCAGGACCAGCGCCATCCTTCATAAAACGTTCAGCGCTTTGCCTTTAATGAGCTTGAACGCCATATGCTAGCATCCCGATAATTAGCCCTAAGCTGCTGACCTATTTTCTTAATTTATCTTTAAGATGTGGCATCCACGACGATATGACGAGTTCACTGTGCCGCGAATAAAACGCGGTTCTTGCCGATAAAAAAGCGCGTTGGTTCTATTTTTTTTATTTGTTATTTAAATTATTACTTTACCTAATTACTATAAATTAATAATTTTTTTTTATTGTTAGCAGTTTTGACAAATGTTGAATTCAGCGCTCGATTCTCGATAACATATGTAAAACTCATTTAAACCGCATATCTCGTCCCTTTAATCCCTTGTCTCTCCGCCGTTACGTGCATTACAGAGTGTTAATAGTTTTCCTAAGCGGTTTCTCGCGCAGAAGAGGGTGCACGTGCGTCCCTTTATCGTGATTTATGATTTTTTGCGGGCACCCCCGATGCAACCCGCGCGTTTTGTTTTGCATTTAACGGGGGCGGGATTGTGTGCGTAATTTGAATATGCAGAAAATTATGCGTTTTACTGCGACGAGTGTAACGCTTGACGCTGTTTAAAAAAGAAATTTTTATTCTTTGAAAATTATTCGCGAACGTAAATTATTTCCGTGTACACGCGTAAGCATTTGTAAGATTTTTATCATTCCATGGGAAGTCGGTGGATTCGACGTTTCCCAGGGATGAATCAGGTACTACCAGCATCCGCTTTTTTACAGTCCGCGAATAAAAACCAGCCCCATTAACGGGAACATTACGGGAACGAGAACGGAACGAAACGAAACGCAAATGCGACGTTTGTTATTGCCAATGATTCGTCACCGTCGCGCAAAAAAAAGATTTTTTTTTTCTACAAAAGAAACGCATATAAATAGTTACAATTCTTTGATAGTATTAGTCAACTTTTAACTATTACGATAATTTAATATTTATAATTAGGATTGAGATGCTTATTAATTCTTGTATGACGAACCGTGTTCTGATCGCGATGTGGAATTAAATGTTAAATTATCGCGAGGCGAAAACCGTCTAAGACCATGTCTGAATTAAAAAGAGCTTGCTTTGTTCTGACCAAGCGGAATATTTCCGTTTCGAAAATCGCGATCGGTCACGCACCGCGCGGACGATTCTCCGTCTCGATGAACTCCGATCGCAGGACGAGCGATTTACAGTTAGGGCAAAATTCTTCCGACCGACTGCTCAACCCTTTTTTCTCTGTCAAATGCGACCAGGTGACACATTACGGGCGTGTCATCGCGGGATAGAATTCGATCACCTCGAGCTCGGCTTTCCACGCGATTGCGCTCTGAGTGCATGACACGCAATTGCGTTAACACTTTCGACAAGATCGGTACCAATGGATTCGCTGATCCGCGATGGTTGTATAACAATTTAGAAACTGTAAATAATCGTAAAGAAAATTCGGATGTTTTTAAAAATGTATTTTATTAATAAATCTTTACGTTATTAAAGAACATTAAATGCGCCTGACTTTTTAAAAGGGAGAAACGTTTAAATTAAATAACTTTACATTGTCTCCCTTGGATTTACATAATTTTTCTAATAAATTAAACGTACGCGCAATAATTAATTTTTGCTATGCAATCGCCGGCGCTGTTTACGGTCGCGCAAGGTGCGTTTCGAAAACAGGTTTTTCCCAACGGGATGGAAGGGGAAAATAACCGATTATTCATTCGCGCAAGTATTGCCAGTGACGTGATTAGCATGTCATGTAATTCGCCGTATCCAGCGGACATTTATTTAAATTTTACGCTGTTCCCTTCGTCCCGCAGATGCGCGAGTTATACGAGCGTCTTTCGCCACGACGAAAGTCCGTGAAATCACGCGCACCCTTTCTGACGGCACAAAAAGAGGAACACGTACGTTAATTACTGCTGAGATGTCGTTCTGACTTTGCTACAAAAGTTTCTTCTTTTCATTATTTTATATAATTTTTCCAATAATAAATATATATACAAAAAAAAAGAACTCGGGGTGAAATAACAATTATTCTAATTAATAAAATATAATTTTCACTAAATAAGAACTCCGCCAGAGTTTTTTTTAGCTCCAATGAATGTTTAAAGAATTATTTTTACGGCGACACGCGTAGAATACGCCCTCGTCTGATAAGGAGGGCGAGGTCGTGACTATTTCTGGACATCTCGGTTAGAAAACAGCCCCAATTGTACCGGGAGCTTAGATGAGCTCTTGCTCGCATACTCAGGTGTTCGCTCTCAAGCTCGAGGCGCGGGACGTGTGTTTGAGTGTTTGACATTCGCATTACAGCGAAACCCACTCGTTGCCCTTAGCATACGTGGCCATACATGCGTACGTATAAATGTATCGTACAAAGCGGAGCCCGCGCGCTCCGAACGCGTGACGAATGGGCATTCTCCGGAGTCTCGGCAAGTTTGCCCAGCATCCCTTCGAATAAAATGCGATGAAATGCAAATAGGGAAGAAATCGGGGAAATAATAGCACACTGATCAGCACGCGCGTACGGAATTCGAGTTAAAAGAAAGCACGATAAAAACGGCGAGTATACGCAATTTTACTTTAGTGAAATTTTTCAAGAAAAAGAAAAAATCCCGCAAATGTTGCAAATATATAGAAAACTAAAGAGAAATATTTAATGTATAAAAAATCAAAATTGAAATGTATCCCAAGGCTGTCGTTAGAATTCAACGCGATAGAATAGAGCGCCTTATAATTTTCTCGATTGCGCATTAATTTACTGCTCGATGCACCGCGTATTGAGAATTAAGTGATTCGTCGGGGATCTGGGGGAGCAAACTCGTCCCGTAAAGCAACGGCGACGCGTACGAGAGAATAAAAAAAAAAGGAAAATACGCGTCGAAATTCTCGTGCCCCTCTTACGAAATCCACGCACGGCTTATCCCGGCTTATTCCGGCTTATCCCAATCATTGCTGCCCCGTTCGGCTCCTTCCTGGTGCCAATTACGTCAAATCAACGTCACGACACAATAGCATATGCGTGCGTGCGTGTGTGCACGTCGAGAATATCGCGCGGCGCGCAATATCGAGACACGAGGCTGAAGGGACCTTCCTGGCTATTCAGTTTTTAATTTCCTACCCTGACCCTGGGATTAAAGGGCCGAGTGCCCTGTTAGATCGATCCTCCGCGAGATCCTCGAGTCGTGATCTTTGCGAAAAAGGGTCACCGTCGGCAGCTTTTTATTGAATCATTTTTCGTACAATTTTAATTTCGATCCTTGAGCAAAAATAAAAAATTAAGAACAAAATTTAATCAACGGCGATCCTTCATATGTACATTTGTCTAACAATAAGTATTGAAACAGTTTGAAGTTACATTGCAAAAATAAGTTCTCTATTAAATAAAGAGTCCCTAATTAATAAGGATATTAATTATAATTTCTAATTACGATTAAGTCTTTTGAATGTTTTCATTATTTCGTCGTGTATTGAGATTAATCCTGCGATTGATATCGGCAGAGATGACGTCTCTCGATCGCCGCTAAAGCACACTCTCGCATACGAAATGTGCGCGTGGCGCGTTTCTCGTTCTCGTTCTCGTCCTAATGACCGGCTGTCAATTTTCTCCACGGGCACATGAATGGGACGCTTTGGGCAATTCGTTTGCAGGCGGGGGTGGCCCGCGCCATTGTAATGCCCGCGTCCGTGTCGTTCCACCCGGTAGGGTCAATATTGTACGAGCGACGGAGCGTATCCTGTGTTTTTCTGTTTGCATTTGTGCGCCGTACGGAAGAAAGGAGAGAGCAGGTCCGCAAAATTAGCGCCAATTAGATTCGTATGGCGCTGCGCCACCCCTCGCAAGGTGCGGGACACCTTTCGGCGAACGATACACGTTACCCTCGATAACTTTCACGAAAATCGTTAAACGAGACCAAACTGCCCGAAGGAAAACGGAGGGTGTCCGTAATCGAACCGGAAAATTAAATTGCCTAAACATTTGCCTAAATAATAATTTTATTTTTTTTTACGTTAACGTCCGAGTCTTAAATTTTAATTTTTCTTTAAATTCAGAAAACGCTAGATTTTAGAGTCGACACAGAAAATTTTAATACTGCTCGAATGTTGAATAGAATATTTAGAATTAAAAGGATTATTTTAATTACATCGACGACTAGATAATTTCTCGTCGATTTCACGTACTCCCGCGTTCAGAAAAAGAAACCCACGCATCTACCGGGACAATCGACAGGGATTGAGAGAATCAATGTTCGTGAAAAACGTATGTCGTTTCGCACCGACTGAGCCCGTTCACTGAATCACGGTATCGCTGCTACGGATCGCCGCCATAATCTAATCCGATCAATCGCAAGCGATCCATTACCGTAATCCACTTTGCGCGGCACGCTTTCTGATGCAGATGTTTCTTCCGCCGACGTCGGAATAAAGGGTCGTGACGGAGAGTGATATGCAAATCGCCGGATTCTGTCGTCTCCCACGTCGATCAAACGTTGTCGCGTCTCGGGTCGACTCTGTCGCGATTACGACGCGTTGATCGTGAAATTCCGGTCAATCGATCGTGTTTGTAAAGGCGATTCGAAATTTCTCTTCAGCTGTAAAACGTCGAGAAGCACAATGAACAGAGAGAGAATGTTTTTTCTCCGCGAGGCTCTCGAGCAATTTTTGCATCACGACGCGTCGCGCTTGCGTTACGACGACGATCACGTTTTACGGCTCCGCGCGCGATGCAAGCGGAATAAAATCGTCGGGATGTGGTCGGAATACCTTGCGGCCAGTACCTTATTTTGCGGCCGGCGAAAAACCGCAGAGACAATCGCGCGAGATGCTGCGCCGTCGTTCGTCTCGCACAACGTTTTACGAAATAACGCGCTTTAGCTGGCTGGGAGTATTCCGTCGATGTGTCTTCAACGCGATGCGACTGAACGAAGAAAATTTCAAGAGTTAGCCAAACTCGAGCCAAAGAGCTTAGTTTTGAAGCCGGCATTTTAATCGATAGCATTTTTCTCAATTTTTAACTTCAGAATTTTTCTATGTAAAAAAATAAAAAGAAAATAATTTTTTCTTTTTTTTTTTTTTTGCACGTTTCATAAATGGAAAGAAAAGGGGAATTGCATTTTATTTTCGACGAACGCTTCGCCGATGATCAGTCGAGAAACCCTCGTAACACGATATATCGATTTACCTGCTTGATCCCCGCCTGCCCGACCGTCAGCGCGTCCATCCGTCTGTCATCGAGAAAGCAGCTCGCGTCGGCTTTTCGACTTTTCGACTTTGATTGACATCCGAATCGGTTCAATCGCTGCCGAGACTATCGTACGCGGTTTTTATTCGACAAGCCCGTTTTGCGACCGGTCACATCTGGCGAAAGAGACGTCCGATACGCCATAATTACGCGCCATCCGCTCGCATTATGCCACTCGATTTATCAATAGCCAAGCGAGAAGAAGGAACGAAAAAAAAAGGGGGAGGGGAGTGACGCAAGCGTGATGTTTTTGTACTTTTGTCTTTTACGGAAAAGTGAAGCAAAACGAAGTGACTTTATATTAATTCCTCCGTCTACCGATCTCGTGACTGTGCATATATCAACGTCGAAATCGCTGCCTCTTTCCCTCGGCTTGATTTTTAGAGTTGAAAAGACATCTCGCAGCGTGCCGTGCATTGGCTTTGTGCTACGCGACACAACAGAGGACACTCGCGTATACGTGACGTATAATTAAAGCGTAGTCGCACCGATTTCGTACACGATCCGTGTTTGTGATCGTGTTCCCCCGTGATGCTGGCAATTACCAGGAGCTTAGGGCACCGGGATCCGAAGTAACGTCACGGCGGTGCTCAAAGGTCGGCCCACCCCTAACCACCCCCTGGCTCTGCCGCGACGAAAGGGACACGTGTCACGCGTCTACAAATATTCATATCCCTCTGGATACGAAAGACCGAAGACTCTCCCTGCGAACTTAGGCCGCTCGACCAGCCAGCGCGACGTACTTTACAATCACGTACGTATAAAAATCCGTTATGTGCGTGCTACCTGTTTGCTTCTCCGCTAAGGAATTTATTTAATTAACCGAAAAAAAAAAATGCAATAAAATTATTAATGTTAAAGTTTTTTTTTTATGTAGAAGAAACAAGAGTAAATGACGCGCGCAAAGCACGCGCTTTGTTTTATCTTAGACACTCAGGTTTATTTTAAATTTAATTAGTTTTAGGTTTAACTTGCGCGGAGTTTGATATACGTTTTCGTACCTCTGAATGTGATTTTAAAAAATATCTTCTTACGCGTCTGTCGTTGAAAAAAAATCTCGGCGGTAAGAAAGACGGCAAGGAGCTCGGTTCGCATCATCGTTTAAAGGGCCAGGCGGGCCCTGACGCGAGGGTATACAACTCAATTGAACTCGGAGTCGCTTTCCTCGAGCCCCGAGCAAATCCCGATATAATGCACGCTCGCGTTTCAATTCGAAAACGACACCAAGCACGGCCGAAAGCGACCGGCGGCGGCGCCGGCATTAAATCCGGGCATACGTGTTTGCGCATGTTTTACATCGGCGCCCCGTCTGTTTGCAGACAGTAAATTATGTTGCACAATGCCGGCCGAACCCCTTTCGCTCGCGGATTATAAAACGGGGAAAAACGGAAAGAGTCCCGGATGCCCTTTTGTCGGTCCGTCACGAAGATCGTTGACACCTTAACCGGTGCTTACTCGGCCAGCCGAGAAACGCGCTTTTACTTTAACCGAGGAAAAAGAAGCGTTAAATGTCATCAAATTAAACGCTATTAATATTTTTTTAAATTAAATTAAACTGATATGTATTCTAAAAATAAGAAGTTAAAAAATTGAAATGTAAAACACGCGCGAATCCATCGGTTAATTAATGCAAGTCTAGTCGGCGATGAGTCATTTACGATAGAATTGCAGGACCTCCGATTGCGCTGGGGCTCTCGGGGTAGGCGTCCCTCTTAAGGGTCGCGTGGGGAGACGCGGTGAGATTCCGCGGGACAACGCTTTTATCGCGACGAGGAATCCAATTACGCTGGACGCAGGCGCCGCGACGCTTCTCGGCGGCCATCGCAATATCGCCATGGATACCAGGGAGGAGACGAGGAGGAGACGTCGTCGTCGATCAATACGACGCTCGCCGCCGCCGTCTCCTCGCCGTCCTCCTCGCGAGATTATTTTCGGCAAATTTTCACGCTGTCGCAGCATCCAGGCCGCGCGATTCAGAATCTCCCTCGTGCGTTAATTATCAAATTAAATTAGAACTTAATTTATCGATCTCGAAAGAGTACTTTTCCTGAAATCTCTGCGAGGTTTACCGGCCGAATGTAGGAGCACGGATCTGAAAGAGATTTCGGATAGAACATTTCGTCGTGTCAAAAATTCAGCGGCTGAGGAGAGGGTTGAGAGGGACCGCCGACGTGGAGCGTGCCCGTGCACATTAATAAAAATTTCACCGGTCGATGCGTACGTACCAAAGCGAGCGATCTCGCCGCGTGTGCGTCCTGGAACGATAGGTATATATGGTGCGCGCGTAACTCGGGAAGACGGAGCCGTTAATAGGCGAGTCTTCCAGCAGGTAACTCTTTCAACGTGCACCGTAACCTCACCCTTCGAACTCATTCTCCTTTTTCCGGCCCGTCGCCCAGCGGGACTCGATCTCTACGTGTGCCCTCCCCCCTTTTATTTTGATTTATTCGACGTTGACTCGCCTGAGCGCCCTTCGTCGGGTTCGCGCCCCCCGTGCTGTATCCCGGTGCCCCCGTGAACGGATTGTGACTTACGTTACGCGGGACTTCGCCAGAAAGGGCATTTCAATCTATTGTCTAGCGGCGTTAGCCCTTCCTCGGCGTTGTAATAGACAGATGACTAAATGGGACATAACATTTCGTTTTACTGTTTTAATTTTGAATTACGAAGTTTTATTTCCAGCTTGATTAAACGCGAGATAGCCCTTCGTAATTTAGAACTAAAGCTTATCCACTGTTTCTCGTATAGAGCGAAGTACTTGTCGGCAGCGTAAAATAAAAGAAAAAAAAAGATATCGGCAAGCGAAATAACGTGATTCGTAACGTGCCTGCGCCGACGAACCTCGTAAAAAAGACCTCGTCACAGCTTCTCCCGATAAAGATGGACATTCGCGGCGTTACCCCATCGCATTTACCAGGGTCGATGAGCGAGTAACACATGTCGGTGAGTATAGGGAGAAGATAGAGACGATGGGGTTAGATTCGTTCGCTTTTTACCCCAAAAGCGTAGTTTAGCGTCGCCGGTCCCGGAGTCGTAAATCAACCGGCGTAAAATCAATTACCGCTTATCGCCTTGTACAATCGTTGGGAAAAAATTGCCCTGCGAACCTGTCGCCTCGTAATTTTTTTTTCTTTTTTTTTACGCGCGCAAATTCTCTCTTTTTTATTTTTTTATATATATATATTTTTTTTATAATCGTCCAGATGTTGCCGCATGATGCACGTTGTAACTTTGTACATTTTCCAGAAGGGTGGGAAAAGTACCTGCGCGAAATTGTTTCAGCACACAACGTTTTATCGCACGATAAGAAAAAAAAAAAAATTAAATATAATTCGAGAATATCATCAGTCTCCGTATGTCGATACGTCCAAGATAAATCGGGATATATCCTGCTTCAAAGGATACCGAAATACGAGCTCTCGCAAAGATCGTTTTTATCTCATCTCCGCATCGATCGACGATTTTATCGCTCCCAAAGTGCAATGGATATCCTTATTCCTTCTTTTCTTTCTTCAAAGCTCGTCTTCGGACGTGTCCTTCCGGCCCGGGGGAAAAGAAAAGGAAAAGCGAGGCGTAACGACGGCAGCGATTGTAGCTCCTGCCGATTTCTCGCGCCGTAAAACACGAGTCTTCTCGCTATCCTGCGCGTACAAGACTCTTGAGACACAAAAAATGTTATTAGGAAAATTTTGAAAGGCACCGAGTAAAAGAAAGCGCAATATAAAAAAAAATAGAGAACGTGATAATACAATAATTTAAAATATGACGATGACGACAACAAAAAATAAAGCTACAAGAATATAGCAATAAAAAAAGAATAGGGATTTAACGCCAGGGAAGCAAAACTTTAAATATTAAACAGCGTTTCGAAAAGCTGTAATTTATTAATAATTTGTAAATCACAAACATGTTTTTCCGAGTTACAGTTCCTCTGCTATTAATTGGCTGCTCCGGCCATTCTCCTGTTTGCCTTTCCCAGATATACGTATAATCTGCCGATTTTCTCCCGGCGTTTTCGCGCCTCCGCATTGTCGTGAAATGGGTAAATAAAACGAGCGAAATCCTTCGGGAATCCGCTTAAGCGTACCATTTTCGACCACTGACGTTTTGACGTTTATCGGCCAACTCTGCGAAAGGGTGAACTCGATTCCCGGCCATTTCCTAAGCCCACCAGCGTCTCATAACTTGTATTTAATTTCCCATGAACGCGTTTTGCGCCGGCGAATCAATTATGATTCATCGAGCAGCGAGAAGAATTAATAACGTTCAAGCAATAATAACTTCATTAATCTCGTTAATTGCCGCGATCTTGTACGCTATATGCAGACCACTGCAGAGAAAAATATTTCACGTTAACATAAAAATTTCTTTCGTAAAATCAGCAGGCCGGTATTCGATATTGGTCAAGGTATATCTCGCGCATTTTTCATCCCTCAAAAAATTCGAGTACGACCCCTCTACAATCGAAATCTTATATCTTGTTGTACACGAGAGAGAAAGAGAGAAGTAGAGATGTGTAAAAGAAAAAAAACTGTTTTTAAACGCGCTTCACGAAGAGCGGATTAGCTTTCTTTCGATCGCTCGGCTTTCAGGGTGTTTGTTCGAACCTCCGAGAAGGCGCAGCAAGGGCGGAGGGCGCAGGGCGGGGGCGCAGCCGGAGAACTCCGCGCCGCATTCATCTCGCCTTTAATCCGCTGATTCCGCTCCCGGCGCATGACGACGCTACGCGTCCCCGGCTCCAATTCGGTGCCATTCTCCTTTTCCGCGTCCTTCCCCGACGTTACGAGCCATTCAATTCGAATCCCGAGATTTCTTTCAGGGAATTTGTAACGCTATCCCTGTTTGCCGACAGGACCCGCCCTGCGCTCGACCGTCCATTCCTCTCGTCGCTCGCGGCACGAAAACGCCGTATATCCCGCGCACGTAATTGCCGATTAACTTTTCGAGTGCGTTCTAAAGCGATTGTACTCCCCCGCGGGAATGTATCGCCGGATCAGGACTTACAAAAATGTAGAGCTTGGGACTCGGGTCTTTCAATTTACTGCGCTGTAATTTAACTTTAGTTAAATCCATGAAACGGACGATATAACGCTATGTAATATAATTATTTTAGAATTGTATATCGTCAGACTTTGCGTGCTTCGTGATCAGAACATTTGAATATATGACGAAGAAGTCACGCGGGACTTTCGGCAGGGATGAAGAGATCAGTCATCGCTAGGATCCACGGAAGACGGCAGGGTATTTTCCGCGATTTGCAGCGCTCGTAGGTCCTCGATCGAGGATGCGAGGATATGTACGTATACATCAATTGACGTTTACGTCTGATGGACGGGAGCTCGAGCATGCCGAGCAGGCACCGTGACGTGAATGTATCGATATTGATACGCAACGGCGCGGCAGCCAGTGATCGATAGGCATTCGCCGCCTCTGATCCGTGTAATTCGCGCGCATGAGAGGATACCAAGCGGACGGTATTGTCCAACTGTCAGCTCTTCTCCGTTCGCAGATCTCCCCGACTCACGGGGGCATGCCGTTTGCGCATTTTTGGAGCCTTCAACAGCGAATCCGCGGTAGCTACCTGCCTGCGATTTTGACGGAGGATGCCTCACTCGGACCCTCGTCTCGGTTCCGGCTTCCGTCACGCGCCTAGCACACGAAAACGTCCACTCTTGATCGCGTCGAATCGCAATTTCACGCGAGTGGCCCTGAAATAAGAGAGAAGAAAAAAAGAAAAAAAAAAAAAAAAAAAAAAAAACCGACCGAAATAAAAACACCGTGAAAGAAAGAGAGAAACTAGGTCCTATTTCGTTCCCGTAAGGATAAAACGACACCCGAGCTGTCTTTCATTGCACACATTGACAAATTATTTTGAGGAAAATATCTACCCCACACGTGTCGCATTTTATTCCACGAATATATATATATATATATTTTTTTTTTTATTTTATTACTTGCAAGAAAAACTTTTTATGCCAAACGTTGAAAATGAAAAGCAAAACGAGTTAATCGACGAGTTAAATTTAGGACTTAGAGTTTCTCACGGCTGTCCTCGCCGTCTCTTTCGAGGATAGCCGAGGTCGGGCGTTCGCTCTAAAAATGTAGATCCCAGGGTGCGTATCGAGGCCGACGGGTGATGATCGAGAGCGAAATTCGCTAAGAAAAGCGGCCCGCTGGCGCGAGAATGAACTCGAGGGTGAGACTGAGACGAGTAGACGTCAAAGGAAGGGAAGAAAGAGGAGAGACGCGAGGCTAAGGTGCAACGCGTAGGTGCAACGGCGCGCGTTGTTCGCCGCGGATTGAATGCCGGCGTTGCGTTCCTGTTTGAACGGAAAAGAGAAAAGAAAGGTGGCAAGGATCGGAAAGTGAGTCCGGCAGGTAGCGGCTCACCCTTAACGGCTTTAACGGCATTTTTCCAAGGTGCCATTTACACCTCCGAAAGTCGACGACGACAGGGGGTTGCAGCGTCACCCTCAGCTCATTGTCGGGCCCCGCTACGCCTGCACACAGTAGCCATTGACGAAGCGACTTCCCGTCACGCCAACTGCCCACTCTCCTTCTATCTGTATCGATATCGTTTCTCTTTCCGTCCGAATTGTCGCGTGTGTGTAAAATGCGATCGTTTCGCTCCGCGTGGGACTTCCAGGCGACCTACATACGATGAAAGGGAAATACATTGAAATAGGGTGTATTTGTAAAGAAACAACATTGTGAGAATTTATTTGGGAAACGGGCCCACTTTACAAAAATGTTGTACAAACGTATAAAAAGACCAAGCAAACCTTAAAATTATTATAAGTATTTTTTTTTTTTTTTTTTTTTTTTTTAGTATTATTATTAAGCTTTCAAAACGATCCTGTTGCTGCATGCTTGTCGTTTGCGGTGCGAGTAATTAAATTCGTCCGTGTATCGCTTTTATTTTACCGACCGACCTTAATTTATGGACTTGAGAGAGGAACATTATCCCGAATCGCTTACAATGTAAGGAAAGAGGCGCCTATTTCAGTAGATGAGGATTTCGAGAGCCCGAGGAAGGAGGGTCTCGAAGAGAAGAGCGAACTCGCGCGAAATTTAGCACCTAGAAGACAGTTACGAGGCGCATTGGACCGCGGCCGAGCGAGGAACGCTAATTTCACAGCCATTCAAACGGCGATAACTCAACGAGATTTACAACACGCGCCGATAGAGGATTTCCAGCACGTGTAGGCCCTGCGAAACCCCGAGGCTTGACATCATATTCCATTAGAGCCGAAACCGGCCGCGGTTCTCCGCTTTGATTTTACGATCGTTTCGTCCGTCAGGACGAATAGAACTTCGCATCCCTTTACACAATATTGCTAGCATTGTGTCTATTTTTATACGTAATTGTGATGATATATAATTTGTGAAACAAAATCAAATGGCGACGGAGCCAACGTAGATTATACAATTTTATAATTCTGTCTCGTACAATCGCTGAACGTAAGAACGATGTAACTTCGTCCGTAACGCGATCGCGTCAGAAATAGAAGGATCTTCTTGAAGGGCTCCGGGCTCAAAGAACAGCTCTGCAATTGCGCCGGTTCGATCCGAGTTCCCGGGACACGTGGCCGATGTCGCAGAAAAGACCCGGGCTTTCTCGCGAGGCGGAAGGAAGTCCCAAAGCGCCGCGTCGTCGTCATTGCCGCCGGGTTTAACGAGCAGGCTCCGGACGGCGTCGTCCAAATAAACAGCGCGCCATACGCGGCCCCCGCGGCTTTTATTATCGACGAAAACGACAATTTTATTGGCGGCGACGAGAACTGTTTGGACCAAGCCGGGCAGGCTTGCTGCGGATGTAAAATAAAGCGCTTTGACGAGTGCCGACAACGCCCCTGACAACTACCAACAAAGACCGGAGAGACTCTCAGGCCCGATGTCTGGATTACGCGTGATTTCTCAGTCCACGATCAAGTTGTCTTTGATCTGGCGAGTCGAGTGATAAACGGCGCAAAATATTTTACAGCAAATTGCGTAATATTTTTGATAGTAATATTATTTTATAATCAAAGACAAATCTTTCTTTTCTATATTAACAATTATTGAAATAATTGATTTTAAGTAAGATCTAAATTAGGCTCCTTATTAGGTCCAATAAAAAAAAAAAAAAAAAAAGAAAGGGTGCAAAATTATACCCTGATCTCTTCCGGCGGGTAGAACTACGTCGGTAGACTGGACAATGTCCACTTCGTGCAATTACCAGGATAACGAAAATTGGCGGTAACGTTCGAATGGGCGGTGGTCGGTCTCGCCCAGATTTTTTACCCTCTTTCTTCCCCACCCCCCTTGACCGCCTTCTCTAGCTTTTACCTAACGTTACGTCAAGTCCGCTTTTTTTTTTTTTCTTTCTGAAAATGCAGCTGCGCCACAGTTTTCTGAACGCTATAGGATTTAATTGACAGAAGCAAGGGGTCTTGCCGGGGGGGGGCAATCTTGTATCCACCTTCCGTGCCACCCTTTCACCCTCCCCTTCTTATATAATTCGATCAAGCGCCCGTTGACGCGCCCCGACACTGTTGACATTTGGTTATTTTGATGTCATGCTGCGAGACGTCGTTGATTCAACGAGAAATAGCAAGACAGAACGAGAGAGAGAGAAAGGCAGCGGGGGCCTTTTTCTCACTGTAGCAACCCTTCTATGGGCCCTCATGTTTCCGGGGGACCTCCTGCTGATGGACCGAGCCACCGTTTTGGTCCATAAAATGTGAAAGCGTGAAACGCCTTGAAATTAATGATTCCGGAGAGAGGTCGAGACCAGGTTTCGTAAAAGATACACAAGCTTTTGTACCGCCACTTAGCTGACAATAGTTTGTGAATACAATCATTCATAATCAAAGAAAAGGAAAGAAATAAAGCCGACAATTCGTAGCGACCTTGAAATTCCAGCAGTCCTTTATGGGACTCCGTAGCATCTTAATGCGGCGGTTTTACAAACGAGGAAAAAAAATAGAAACTACAATGTCTTGACTGATAAATTACCAGAAATATTGCTGACTTTAATTACTTCTTTCGACGAAAGCTCCGAGCACATTGTCGAAGATATTAGAAAGAGAAATAAATATTAAACATTTCAATCGAGCATTAGAAATAATAAATTAATTTAATCGCGACGTGGCCTTTCAACAGAAATCTAACGCCCCAGTATTACGCTCGCCCACGAGGTTTTAAAAACGTTGTATAACGCAAACAGCGACGTGTGATGACGCGTAAAAAAAAAGAAATATTTGGAAAATCGCCGAGAAATGTGTTTAGATATTCTTTCTTGCGTGCAACGGGACCGTTTTACGATTTCACTGTTAATCGCGAACGGATGAATCGCTGCCCCGCCGTTGAAAAATCACGCGAAGGTGCGCGACAGCGATGACGCTGAGCTTTTTCACGTACCCGCCCATACAGCGAAACGAATGCGAGACGATTAAACCGTCGGCACGAGTCATCTCGCGCACAAAAACCAGCACGCCGTTTTTCCATCGAGCCTCGGCCTTCACCCTTCGACTTATAAAAGACGATCGAAATGGAAGCTCGATACAAGCGGGGGCATTGAAATACTTTTCGATCTCGAGCCGCCGTGAAATCGTCAAAGGTAAACTGCCTGCTGAAATTATTAAAAACCGATAGCTATTCGTCGAATAAAAATATCTCGTGGTTACAATAATTAAATATTTATAACACGCCTATAATTTGACAAGCAATTTTTGCCTGCCGTAAAATTAAATAAGAAATAAAAAAAAAATTAAAAAATACTATAAAAATATTCGCGTTTAGAGAAAGAGGAGATGTCGTTGCAGAAAGGGATGGCACCTAACACGAGGGGGTGCATCACCTGGTGGAACCATCCATCATGAGTCCAGGGAAAGAACGAGGGCACCGGCGAGGGCGAGGGAGTCTGAGCTAAAGGGATGCGCCCGCAATTTGTACGCGTCACGTTTCGCGTTGGCGCACCGTAAGAACCGAAAGGGGTTGCAGCTCATACCCTCGTTATATATCGAGTTATATATTACCATCGGCCGTCTCCTCGGCCGTACGAGGCAATGCGCGCCTGTCTATTAACTCCTCGTCGTAGGATATTAACGTTTTGTATATTATCCGAGGCGGAAGAGAGAGATGAAGGCGAGGGACGATGCGATCCCGGTTGAACTCGTAAAGCGCACCCGGTGTACAGTCGCCCACGTGTATTCTTTTCGGTACACGAAACTCCTTTGACCCTTGCACCGTTAAGGGTCGAAGGGTTTGACGCAACAGTTCGATCTATCCCTTTTAGAGGGAAAAACAAAAAAAAAGAAAGAAAATCTTTAATCGTGGAAATTAATCATAGAATAATTACGAAAAATGTATTTTAATCTAAATTAAGTCAATTTGCATTTTCTATTCTACGTCAAAGTAGACTCATGTTCTTCACTAATAAAAGAAGGGTGGCGATCGCGCGATGCCATTTGGACGTTTTAATGCGAGCGTAATTGGAGAATGCGTAAGGGAGCTGATTACGAACGACGCGGAAGGGGAACGCCGTTCTCGCGACACAAAAGTACGGCAGAGACAATTGGGCGGGCGACAAAGCCGGCAGCGATTAAAATGGGAATTAAGAAATTAACGCGCTGGCCTTCCTGGCACCCTAATCGCGCCCTTATCGTTTCTGCGAGTCGTAGCGCGTGTCACCTAAAATGTCGTCCCCGATTAAAAGGTCTCCGAGCCGTCAGCTTTGTTAGAGTTCCAGCGTCTCCTGGCGGCCCGATTCATCTCGGAGCGCTTTAAAACTTTGTTTTCTCTCGGCTGCAATAAATTTGTGCGTTCTCCAGCGGTCCTTTAAGCACCCAGAAAAGTCCCCGGAGGATCGATGAGTCGGCCGATCAATCATTCGCGCCGCTTCTTGAACGTGTGCCCCGGCCGGAAGTAGAAATCCCGCCTCGCGTCAGCTTCGGTCCCGATCGTGTTTGTACAAGCTGACCCTCGTAGACCTCTGGCCCAGAGGAGGTCCTCGAAAGATCCTGGAGAGCTCCTCAAGCGTAATCGAGGACGCAGATGTTTATTTTGACGCGTCGGCTCTGCGACTTTTCGAGTGCGGCGACGAGTCCCTCGCTTCAATCGTTGAAAGCCTCGGAAGTCATTAAAAGTAATTATTACCCGAAATTATAATTTTAAGCGAGCTTATTTAAAGATTATTGATCGGCGTGAAAAGCGCGGAAAGATTATTTCGCAAAAATTTACTCGAATACTCGAAATAAAATCAAATTAAGAGACAAGATGGAATAACGAAGCGCGCAGAAACACGATCCACGGACTCGTTTCGAGGCGAGCGAGGCGGCCGAGTAAATTTGCGCTTTGAAAGGAACGGGCGGAAGGGATGACGAGAAGAACACGAAGAGGATGAGTAAAAAGGAGGCCAGTCGGAGTGAAATCGAGGGGAGGTAGAGGACTTCGGGAGGCGAGGAAGCCGTTGTGAGGCGCGATCGGCGATGTTCCTTTGTGCGGTTTCGCTCGCCGTCGCGGATCGACTCGGCCAAGAAGAAGAAGAAGAACCGTGGGAGGAAGGGAGGCGAAGGAGAACGTCTTCAGCGAGAAAGAGCGTTCTCCATTGACGAAGCCAAAGTAACCGTGTAATCGAGACCGGTCAAGACGCAGTTTCTGGGCCTTTTCTCTCTTTTTTTCTTTTTTTTCTGTTATTTTTTCTTTTTTTTTTTTGTCAGCGCTTCCTGCCGTCGCAAATTTCACGTTCCCAGCACGCTCGATTTCGCACGATCGGCGTAACGCGAAAACAGTGCAGTTTTCCAGTGAGCAAGATTAGTAGATTCATTAAATTGTATGTAATCTGACGCACAGTTGCAGCGAATGCGTCACCGCGTGACTCTCGCAACTTGATATATTTAATTAATTTAATCGCAGCTTGTAACATGTCTATTTAGCAGATACCGGCTTAGGAAGTTGTAAGTCGGTTCCATTTTTTTTCTCTCTTTTCCCTACTTTTGTTTCTTTTTTTTTCTTTCTTCTCTACTAGTGTCGATTCAAGACAGCGTATAATTCGATATCGATATCGCAATCTGATATCCAGCAGTCAAGTCGCTCGTCGACCACGCGCGTCGTTGGTTCCCTGTATAACGTTTCCATGCTCGTCTAGGTATAACGGTACGGTTCTCGTCGGTGCCGATTACACCAAGCGAATTAACTGATCCTTAAGCTCTCCCTCTTTCCCGGTATTGTCCCACATTTTCGTTAATTCTCATGCTGGACGGACATCTTA
Organism: Cardiocondyla obscurior; assembly: GCF_019399895.1. Taxonomy (NCBI): domain Eukaryota; kingdom Metazoa; phylum Arthropoda; class Insecta; order Hymenoptera; family Formicidae; genus Cardiocondyla; species Cardiocondyla obscurior. The sequence goes on from NC_091867.1 coordinate 8,456,052, forward strand.
ATTATAACGCTGAATTTTGAAAGAGAACGTGGCAAAGTAATTATCTCGTTTATTTATTAAAAAAAGAATAATAATAATTGATCATCCCAGTGTACTTTTAAATCGAGAGAATCCCGAAAGGATATTCCCTCCGTCAATTAAATTTAAATTTTACTTTTCATAATTAGAGTTCTACAAATTCATCCACCCTCTCGTAGCTTTCTCTTACAACGGCAAACTGCCGCGACGTCTTGGCGAAACAGGAGTTTGATGTTCGAAGGAGCACGTGCTAGTCGTCCTGGCTCGTACGCGCGCGCTCGCCAGCTGCAAATATCCTGGAAAGTGCACGCGTGCACGCACGAGAAGAACACGCGGCCCATCTGGCGCGTGCGTGACCTCCTTGAATTATCCTGACGGGACTCTCGCTGCAGCCCAGTCTCCGCGTGCATCCTCGCGAACGGTAGGCCAAAGGAGACCTCGAGTTGAAGCCGGTCGATATTGGTCCTGGGACGCTGATTGGCCCTTAGGAATTTAAATTCGAAACGATTTCATCTCGATATGAAGTAATGGGGTATTTTTCTCGGACAGCTTAATACCGTGGGACGATTTTATAATTGAGACAGATAGAGGAAGAGAGAATACATCCCAACGGCGAAACCTAAAATACTCGAGGCGAATGAGAAACGTTTTGCATAAATAAAAAATGATATACCTTCGTCCACCTTTGTCCCTTTCTCGAAATAAAAACGAAGCTACTCGCGAGGTTCCGGATAGAATCTTTACGCGGCCGTACAGCCACCCCACTCTCTTCGAAACGGAACCCTATCGATTAACCGTGGCCCTAGGCGGGTAGTCCCGCCCTTCCGCCCTGTTCGCGTCTCCTCCGCGGAACCTTTTCGCTCTCCGGCCACCCCTTTTCGTCGCGTCGAAAAGAGACGGAGGCAACGGGCGCTGCAAAAATAGAAACTACGGGGTGACTAGCTACCCTTCGACGACGCCGGCCAATCGCGCCGCGAGCACGCCCAAGTGACGTCATCCCTTGCATTCCCTTCCTCGTGTCCTCGTAATTAGCCAATCCGATCGCAGGGGTGAGTCGACTCACCCCTTGGCCGGATTACGTTTACGAACCAATGATTTTTGCAGCGCGACTCGCGTGTGCGTGCGTGCGTGCGTGCACGTCCAGATTGCAGACGGGGAGACAAGAAGAGCGCAACAATAGTGCCACCCTTCGCGTTTCCTCCTGCCCTTCCCTCTTGTTACGAGGCTCTTTGTCCCTCGCGTTCCCTATTTACGCTCGTTCCTCTCTTTTTACTCTGGCGCCTTGGAACAGGGCTTCGATTCTCTTCTCCCCCGTCCCGCCGTTCGAGATTTTTGCTCTCGGTGTCTCGCTCTAGATATTATTTACATGACAATCGTTGCCGAACGTTGCCATAAACGCAGATCGCGTGAGTACGCGCGCATCGCGTGCACGTACGATTTCGAGCGGGCAGCGTCTCTGCGGAATCGCGTTCACCGAAATTTCTCCAGGAAAGATCCCTTTCAAGGTGGGAGTCCTCGAAGATCTTCGCGAGGACCGGGAATTTAAAAAAGAACTTATTTCAAGCGTATTCAAATAACGCATCTTACTTTTGCGTTTTTTAAATTTCTGCACCACGGCACTCTTTTAAATATTAAACCGCGCGCGTAGCAAATCAAATTAATTGCCGTTTGAAATACCGCGGAAATTTAATAAACCCCGTCTTGTGGGATAGCGCGGAATTACCTGTCCTCGAAACGTGGCTCGTTCACATTCATCGCATTCCTGCGACGGCGAACAAGGGCAGGTCTCTTCGGGGGTGGAAGAGAAGATCCCAAGAAGATAGCCATTACGCGATAAAGATGTGTAGGGTGACTGCGTGGGGCGGAGGTTTTCTCGACGATGAAAAAAAGGAATCAAAGGCCGGCAGAAGGCCGGCTTTCAACGTGAGAGAGGGCGGACAATGCGTGGACGCGGAAGCTGCGCTTCTTCGTATATGGATCCGCCGAGTATCGGTATCGCTTTCCGACGAGATGGGATAATCCGCTTACGTCGGTCCATTCTCCACCGCCTCCTCTCCTCCGTAACGGCGCATTGTTGTCGGTGCATTGTCAGAAAACAGCATTTTCGACGCTCGAGGTGACGACAAGAAGAGGACTTAAACTCATCACCGTCACAACAATCGGCACGTCGCTCGGCGTGAGAGGATACCGGCCGATGCACCTGACACAAGTTGCACGCACCTCAGCGGGCTTCTTTCCTGCGCATTTTCCCGCGGGTCTGATGGGAAATAAAAAATTGTCTTAATTCGACGCTAAGTACGACACTTAAAAATTGAAATTGGTATTAAAATAGAATGCAGCGTTATCTTCGCAAACACCTTTCAACCTTCCAATTTAAGAAACGCTTCGAAATAATTTCACTAATGTATATTCTGATTTTATATTTCATGCCGTATATAAGTAATTCTATCGTAAATAATTGGTGTAACGCGTAAGTTAGCTGTTAATTATTACCGCTTAAAACCGACGCTGATTAGTTCTCTCTCACTTGGCTTGCTTCACATCAAGCGAGAGTCAACATCGGCTGTCAAGTCGGCAATTTTGAAGTTTAATTTAATTTTAATATTTAATTAATATGTCCAGGCAAAGATGGTCTTTGAGATTTGTGAGATCGAGATCTACCTGGTAGAAGTACCGTCTTTGTCTAAACATATTAATTAAATATTACAATTAAATCGAACGAGAGTAACGAATAGATAGGCGCGGAGGGTGGGAGGAGGCGGGGGGTGACGGGGTGAGAGCGAGCGCAAGCCTACGTGCCGCGAGCTAGGTATATTCCTCCACTACTCCCACTCTCGCTTTGTCCTTCTCCAGCGGTCGCGCGAAGCACATGTACTCACTACGTACTGTATAGCAGCCACGAGTGTCCGTGCCGAAAAGTTTGCGTATTTGCGTTAAACGAAACCTCTCGGCACGAGAATTATCTTCTTCTCTCCATTCTCCGTGTGAGGAGAACACTTATGGCTACGTCTTCTTTCCTTAAAGTAAGTTAAATCCTTACGCATACATCTCTGCGAAATAATCTTTTTGTTTCAGAAGTGTTGCGTGGACTCGCACAGTTTTAATTAAATATCTGGGCTTTTTGTTTGCAGGTAACCAGCGCGAGAATCAAGTTTAAATGGACCGAGAGGAAGCTAGCCACACTCTGACAGGAGGTCCGATATTCTGAGAGGAGGAGGAGGCCTCGGAAAGGCATTATGCGTCAACGGAGCAACTCCACGGGTAAGAATTACTTTTTTGAAACACAAAACTAGTAGCTCGTTGTAATGGAAAATTTTATTTTTAATTATTTGTAGCATTTCTAAAATTAAATTATATATTTCTTTTTGTTACAGATCAACGCAGCTGCATTCACCTCCGACAACAAAAGTGCCGTCACCGCCGATATTAATAATACGAATCGCAGCCGGTTCGTCGGTCGTTCCGGGAGTTTCGTGTAGTATTCGGGCGGATTTTTTTGAAATAAGACTTTCTTTTAATCGCGATTGTCGAACATGAAACGCGCGAAAGTGATCAGTCATTTTTATGATTGTAAAATCACGGTCGGGGTGTTCGCGAGTGACTTGTGCGCGGAAGAACGACTCGACACACAAACTGAGAGGAGGAGCAGGCCCGGGACGGGTATCCTGCATCGGCGGAGCAACTTTTAGGTGAGAATTAATTCTTTAAATAAAATCTTTAATTAAAAAAACAAAATTAATTTTTTTTATTAACTTTATTAATTATCTGGCATGTCTACATTAATGTTTTTTTTTTATGTTACAGTCACCGGCAGAACTCCACAACTCCGCTGAAGCTCATGCAGATTGGTAAGTCGCATAATTTTTTTTTTCGTAGTTTAAAATTGGAGTCTCTTAAAAAATAGCACTCGCGTAGCGCGCGTATAGTTTGTTCTAGTAGTATAAAAAAGTTTTACAACTTATTTCTTTTTAATCAATTTTCGCGGAGGGGAGGAAGGGATCGCACATCGTGATATCGCGAAGCCGGATATCTCGATGAAGGGTTGCCGGTCGGTGGACACCCCGGCGGAGAAGGGCTCGTATAATCCCATGAATACATAATCCAGATGCAAACAGCCGCCACGCGTGCCCCGATTTAAACGGTCGCGATATTTCACGGATTATAACGCGAATATTTGCACTATTTTTCACGGTGCGTCGTCTGAGGTCCCGATCGTTCGCTGGAGTTAACAGTGTCCTTCGTTCCGAGCAGCATTATTTTAGGTTCTTAGTTTCTCACGAGAGTTCTCCGCCTAACAATTGTCACATTCGCGATTAAATGGAGCGGCAAGATTGATTGACAAAAGTCAGCTTTTAAAAAGCAGCACAAGGCGCTGATGCAAATACTGATAGTCTGACATCGCGAGGGTTTCTTTTTTTAACGGGATAAACGTACACGATAAAAAAAAAACTTGGCGTTGATGGATGAGATCAGATTATCGACTTCTTCGAGCTGCAGAACAGTCTCGTCAATCGACAATATTATAAAAAAAAAAAAAAACGTTATCGTAAAAAAAAATTTTGAAAGAAGGGAAGGACTGTAAAGTAGATGACGCAAGTTTCTGTCAAAGGACATTATTATTGCAATTAGCGCGCATACGATTGCGACAGGATGACAAACTTACTAGCTAAGGTTGATTAAAACGCGTACAACGCTAAGTCGACACGCAGGAAAAGAAGAAGTCTCCGAATAATTATTAAGGCAGTTGTGTGCGAGGTTTAACAAGCCGTCCCTTTGGACGTTCTTCCTGTTTCTCGATCGCAAGGTAATTAATGACGGGCCCGTCCAAATCGATTAGATCGCAGTCAAATGGGCGAAAAATATATCTACAGATAGGCAGGATCGAAGAACCCGCGATCCTTTTTCCTCACATGTCCCACTTTACAAAATTATTTACAGTCGCAGGGTATTCGTCAAGCAGAAATATATTCGTCAGTATTAATTAAAATATTAATCAGCGAGGGATTAATCGTTAAATTCCTCTCTGCGACGCGAGAACAAAGACCGCAATTTTTTTTTTTTTTCTTTTTTTTTACATAAATGATAGATAACAAATGTGATTTACAAGTATTGCACATTGGAATCTTACCCGAATACAAACTAGATAGAACCTCGACAGAATGGAGATTTCTTATACTGCTGATATCAAAAGTACTCGTCCACCGCTTAAAGTTACATCCCAAAATTACACTCACATTAAGAATTATCATATATATTTAAAATATAATATATAATTCTTAATATTTATTAATACAATTAAAAATTATATTATATATGCTACATTTTCGTCATGAAATAGACAAAGGTAATGTTTTGAATAAAATGCCTTCAACAGCCGACGCTCATACTTCGCGGCATGCAACCACTAATTAACGTTCTTCTAATTCGCACAAGCTTCTAATTCGTGACAAAGGAAAATGCATGAAAAAAAAAAGAGGATACAGGGGTGGAATAAATAACACAGTTTATTATTATATTCCCGTTTAAACAACACAATCGGCGCAAAATAAAACAGCGATAACGCGTAGTAAACTAACATGTATCGATAAAACAGCAATAAAATTTGTTATTTAATAAAAATAACATGTGAGACGATTCGATGATGGAACGGAATTCGCAGGATGCAAGTTCCACGCGGGATTATATGCGGGTGATAAACGACTGCCGGCGCAACTCGGGGCGAAGTTACACGCTCGATACGATTCTCCCTCGAAAATCGATATCGCGCAATGTATGAGCGTAAGCTTAAGCTAAAATCGGAGCGATAAGTTACAGGACAAGTTACAGGACACGCACGCACACGCACACGGAACGCATTCGCTCTTTTTCTTTTTTTTATTTTTTTTTTTTTCTGTTACTTTTTGACTTTCTCACTCTCTTACAAAAATAAGTTGGACGGAACAGACAACGAGTATCCTCGTAATTTTCTTACCCCCGTTTCGAAGGCGATTAGGCCATCCGGTTGGAGGTTTGAGCTCCTCTTCCCTCGCCATTTCCGCGTAAAACGCTTGGCAAACTGCAGCTCGAAAGTCTATCTGTGCTAAGAGTGCTGTTAGATGGCTTCAAGCGCGTGCGAAGTGATTTCAATCTCGCGAACCCGTAGACAACGCGAAGACTATCGAAAAATTAACGTAAAGGGAATTTACCCGTATAAAAATAGAAAAAGAGTCTCTTTTTTCGCGACTCCCGTCGACAAGTTATTCACCGTTCGTGACGAATAAGCAGATCCACATCTGGACCTTTTAGTTTAACTCGTTTCATCGTTATCTCGCGAATTTTGTATGTTTCCTGCTCTTTGCGTAGAATTAATTATCTTTCTAATATCTACTAACGTTACGTTACAAATAAGGATTTGTAAATTTTTTTTTCTACGCGTGAAAGGCCGAGATGGAACATAATAACCAAATTGTGTGATGGCAAGGCGTCGTACGAAAAAGAAAAAAAAAGAAAAAAAAAAGAACAGAAGTTCAGATGTAAAATTAACGAAATTGTACGCTTTATTACATAATACTTCGAGGCAACGTTGAAAGTTATAATACCTATCTGTTGGGCATCGCTTTGCCCTGTCATTTGTGCAGCGCACGATTTTCTTTTTCCTTTTCGTTTTCCTCGAGGACGAGAAAATGTGAACGATCTCGCTATGCGGAGGATGATCACACGACCGAATATTGCACTATGTGTAATAAATAATCTTCTATTGGCAGCAATATTGGGATCGCTACGTTGGAAGGGAAAGCTGATCGACTTAACTAATAGAAGACGCGATAATTAATAATTTAAATAAAACACACAATCAGCAGTAAAATATTAACTATCGCGACAACAATAACGAAACGGAACCAAGCACGCGAAGAGCATAATTACCATCTCCCTCGCAATTATCGTGTATTATTCTTCTAATTTACGATTTATTTCTGAACGAAGTATTAAAAATCGCTATGCGAAATTAACTCGTCACAACAAAGTTAAAAGGCAGATGATATCACAAATCGAAATACAAAAATATTTCATGAAACTGATTTGCGTTACGTTGAATGATTAATTACAAAAGTACGTTATTAAATAAGTATTCGTATAAAAAAATACCTTCGTGGCAAATACTATCTCGGACAATACTGACCTGATTTTCGTTGCGAGGCCGCGCGTATAAAATATAAAAATATTGATTGATCTTCGTTTGCATTAAGGTAGCAAATGCAACGTTTAAATTAATTGCGTTTGATCTTGTCGCGTGACCACTGCCTTTTAAATTTGTCACAATAAAACGCAAATATCGCAAAACCAGATAAAACTATCTCACAAAGCAGACGCGTATTGTCTCAAGGGATTTATTTTGCTCCCCCATATCCTTGCAAGCACTAATTAAAACATTCACCCGGCGACAAAAATAGGAAAAATATATACATTATTAAATAGCTATAAAAAATTGCTTAAAAATCTTTAAAAATACACCTTTTGGCGATGTGTGTTTAATAGCGACATCGCGTCGACGCTTTTCCTCAATGAACTTTTGCATTTAGCTCTACGAAATATCAGGCGATTACAGATGCAGAGTTTATGTGTGGATGATTTCATGGATGCTAGCGTAAAAAAATAATTTAAACGTGAAAAAAAAAAGAAAAAAAATAGATTGCTCGTCGATACACGCTTTCTCCGTTCCAATTTTCAACCTTTCCCGTCCTTTTAGGCGTGTACAAGCTCTCGTTTAGGCTTTCTTTCTCGCACCGTACATTTCATCTTAGTTTTTCTTTTTTTATCCATGGGGTCAAGGTATCTACGCCTACGGTTAAAATTGCTTTATTAGTAAACGGCCGCAAATACCTTTCGCAAAAATACAATTTCTCTCGTACGCTAAGAATGGGGTGTTATATGCTACGTTATACGCTTCGTTATTTGTTTAATCGTATTAATCGTCATCGCGCGGATTGGAAGCTGACTCCAGACAAAACGTTCGATAATCAAATTTGATTTGTGGCAAGAAAGGCGCAAAATATCAACAAACGAAACCGATACTCGTCCCAAATATCTTTTCGGATATAGAAAATCGATGTATGTACTGATGCATCGGGATTTAGTAAAAATTATTTTATAACTGTAACTTCGTTATTGCTTTTATTAATTGACGGCACTCCGATATGCTTTTACTACTTTTAAAACTGTCCTATTAATAAGAAAAATATATTTATAAATTTTCGAAACCAGTTAAATTTATTTATTTAGATTTTTTTTAAAGCAGAAGTTCTTTTTTTTAATATTTCTTATTAAAAGATATCTTTCTAAAAAATATCTCTCAAGAAACTGTCTATTTAAACTAATAAAATTAATTTAATCCTGATGTTTCAGTATAATATTAGATATGTTTAGAGACAAAATACCTCTTTCCTTTCACTCGCCTTTTGTTTAACTCTGCAAATTTTTTGTCTTCCACATTTTTCTTTTCTTGCCTTCACTGACGTTCTCTGTTTATATTTTCTTCCTCTACCCATTAATGATTGTTCGGCAACAAACGTCTCGCAGTTTCGTTAGCTTTCTCCGTGAATCGATGCGCGACTGCGAGAATGACAACGATAAGGTGATTGGCAAATCGGATCGACCGAGCATGATGGAAGAAGACGGCAGCAGCGGCAAGAAACCAGCTTCGCGAGTCACACAATCAACAATATACCGTAATTTCGTTGCGACTTCTTGGCGGAGTTCGTTTCGTTTCCAATTGACCGCTACAACACGGTCTTCGTTTTGCTAGTGATGAACCGATCACCGCAAAAAGGGTCAATGATTGTTGACCAACGACGATACTGGCGGTCGAATTCACGAGGGTCTCAGACGACGCCGCTCTCGAGGTCACTCGAGGCTCCTTATGAGCACCGCTAATTCGCGAAACGAGGCACCTAGTTTCCCGGGCGTCGATTGCTTCTTTAGCAAGATAGCCCGTATTGCCGAGAGCTTTTCGTAGCAGGAAAGGCACTTGTGATACCTGAAAAAGAGAGAACGGCTCGTTAAGTATCCGCGTGAAAGATTAAACGACAATGTTACTTCTTTTACTTTTAAAGAGCAATGTAATGAATAAAACTCACCGTTCCTCTCGCGAAACGTCAACGCCAATCGTATGAAGAGGTGCTTCCACGTTAGACTTTATCACCGGGGCGAAGTTGCGAAGAATAAGTCTCAATGCCGAGCAAGCTACCGTTATATACCTAAAGCACAAACAATTAAAAAATTTTAATTTGAAGGAAAAATAAAAGAGTTAAATTTTAGTATTATGTAATTTATAACTCGTTGGTTTAGGATGTTAAGGCAAGAACAATCGTGGAATAAAATGGGAAGCCTGTCTCCCAACGCTATCTGGTCACGCCTGGGCCGTTCGGTAAAACGGGTGTTATTAGGCTTGCTAACGACGCTAATAAATAACGAAAGGCACGGAAGGCTTGCTCGCTCGATTCAGCACGCTCTCGCTTTCGGACAGACGGGGCGATAAAGGGTTCGAGCTCCGGTTTGAATCGGCGAGACGAATCGCGAACGGCCTCATGAATGCAACGCGCGCGACGCCGATCGACAATACTCCGTGTAATGCACCATGTATCAGTCCCGGCAATTCGAATTTCATACGATTTGCGACGAAATGCGAAACCGACACAATAACAGGAAAGTCAGGGTTTGAGAAAAGCGTCTTTTCAAATACGATAAAAATCCTGTCCTTAAAAATTGATTATAATTTTTTTTCAGACTTAAAATAGAAGAATAAATTTCGGGCTACGAAGTCTCGATTTAAACGCGAGTTAATTAATATAATTTCTAATTTACGTGATAGACGTCAATATATTGATTAAAATAAGTATTTATAATTTTATCCTAAGATTTTTTTTTTATTATACTAAATATTCAATGTTTTACGGAAAAAAAATGTTTTTATCTTCTCTCAAAAATTTTTTCTGATCTTGCCGTGGATGAATACAAGCGCGAAAAAATACAGAAGCGATCGCGAAATTGGAAAACGATCGGGCGGGGCGCAAACCCTTCCCCTGACACGTGACACACGTCTAGGCATTCTGGCCGATCCCTTTTTTTTTTCTCACGAACCACCGGGTCCAGGACGAAAGGCCGCGACGAACAAGCCGTGAAAATGAGCGGACAAACGACTATATGCAAACCAGTACTTTATATAATGAGTTGTTCTAGATGTGTATATTATACTTTGGTATAGTTCCTGTTGACTTTGCGACTTGTAAAATCGAAATGTCATTATATTTAAAAAAATCCAGAATAACAAAGCGGTCACTAACATTTTCAGATAAAGATTACTCTTGCAAGATCACGTATCGGACTATTAAAACTTTAAATTTAATATAATTATATTATAAAAATTAATTATATACAATTATATAATTTGCGAGCAGAACGGCAAGCACTAACAAATGGTTCGATGGCCTCGCTATTACGAGTGACTGCGAACGACAGCTGCTCAGCGGCAGATAATTAGTTTGAATTCACTTTTCACGGTATTAAATACGTTAGGGTGCTAATATGCGACTGCTATTAACCGGTTCGCTGTAATTACTCTAGGCAATCGGCATAAAGTGACTCCAATTAAAATTACAGCATTTTTCCTAAAACAGAACTGTTGCAGATGTTATTTTATTTTTTTTTTATAGTAGTCTAAAAGCCTTTACAAATTAAAAGTTACAAGAAATTTCTAAAATCATATTTTAGGTTTTAAACTTTCTCAGTTACCTCAATATTGTGTATAATTATCTCGCTACAATAAATACATATATCTGACAGAAAAAAAAAAAAAAAAAAAAAATCTTTAAGTTAGAAAAAGAAAAAAACGGGAAGCTCGTTAGGGCAGTTGGCGTTCGATCAAAGCCTAATTGAGGGAGAGCAACCCTTGCATGTTCAACGGAAGTTACGCGACTGATCCACTGCCCGATACGACTAATTAATCGTCGAATCAATGTCAGAATGATTTCCGGTCCAATCAAATCGAGATTGCACATACAGAAAATTGACTATAAATTTTTTTTTCCCTCAAACTCGTACATAAAGGCTTCTGACAAAAAAAGATCAAAGAATAAAGTTACAATTAGACTTTTAAAATCCAAATGAGTGGCCATCATTATCGAATTATATCCTGATAATGAGAAAACAAATTCTTGCAAGGTAACACGTGCGCGGGAAAGGCTGAGGGCGAGTAATGGTAGTCCACAATAAAATGCGGAAAGAAACAGTCGTTTCTTGTCATGACAGAGTAACAGCTTGGAACTGAGGGCAGTCGGTTAATCGCCCACTTTCGTACGTCAAACGGACGTAAAAAGACAAGCTCTCCCTCTTTCTCATTTGGATTTATAGCCGAATGGTCAGGAAGTGGCGCGTATCTGACGAGAAACCGTTTAAATTTGCAGTCATTGGACTTAACGGTAATCTAAGACTTTACTTTAAACTTGTTTCTGCTAAACTATATAATAAAACTTAGTTCGATACATCTTAATAGTAGACTGTTCGATATATGTATATCCTAACAAAAAAAATCAGTCAATTTAATTATTCCTCCAAATCTAAAATTCCTAAAATTTAATTTAAACTATGAAACATTTCTTTCTCTTGCTCCTATAAATTTTGGTCGGTAACAATCGTTTGACGTTGAAGATGACACTAGGCTGCTCTGTCCACCGTCGTCCTATCACGCTGGCATATGCGAACGTGGTGTCACTTCAGATTTCAATTCACGAACAATACTCAGCGAGCGACACGGACGATTCGCGTGTCTCGTCGAATTTGCATCTGTCACTATCTCCCATTGTCTCGGCTAATTTCGCGTGCTGCCCTAACGCTCGCCTCGGGTTTCCCTGCTTCGGCTAATTAGCCATTCCCATAGTCTACCTCCGAATTTTGTAGAATCCCCCACTCTCCCCTCTTCCCGTTCGAACACAGGGGATGCGAAAGAGACCCTCTCGAAAGGGGTGTCTCTATTTTTCAATACAAATGCCGCGCGCGTTACAGCCATTGAAGATGAAGTAATCTTACACGATAATAGATGCAAAGCGTGCCGCAAGGAGCGATGAATATTCACGGTGTCATCTCTAAATATACTCCCGTGATGCGACAATGAGATGCGTTGCAGTCGGATGGGAATGCAAATGTGACACTAATAGTAAAGCAAACCGATTTGAAAACGTGGCAAAATTGAAAGAAATATTTCAACAAAAGAAACAAAATTATATTTAAAAAATAACGTTATATGTTATTTGCAAAAATTTCGTAAAACAATATATTTCATACTTACGTTTCATATTTACTCTGAAAAAGATCGCTAATGGGACCCAATAAAGAATTGCATAGATCCAAGTTCCACATTGGTCTGCAATGAAAAAGAATAAAAGGTAATTATAATATCAAATATACCTTTTAATTGAAACTATTAAATCGATAAGGCTACATACGGTTTTAATGTAAGAATACCCAAAAGATCCACGATGACCGCCAAATCATTCATCGCGACTGCAGAGTCTACCGCGGCCTGAAATTAATATTGCATTAACATATTTCTCTTTAAGTTGGTACGTTTTTACGTAAAGTTAAATGAATGATTACCTTGAGATCTTTGTTATGCCAGAGTGAATATATTATCTGTAATGAACGATGCCGACTCTTAAGTACTGCCATCATCGAATCGTGGTTGCGCATCATGCTATTCAATACCTCGGCCTCCGACATTTCCGTCAGTACGCCCATCTGAGGATAGCCCAATGCCGCGGGACTGGTGTAACTATGCTATAATATAACACATTAATAAAATAATTAAAACGTAAGAACCTTTTAAGTTATATAAAATAATTATTAATTTTACTCGCGCAATTTTCAAGTAATAAAATTTATCTACCGGTAAGAAATTCTCTACGTCCAAGCCGTAAGGCTTGTCGGTGCTCATCGGTACCAATTCCTCTTTCTCTACATCTTCGACGTTAGTCCTTATTTGCGAGACCCGTATGTCGACTTTGGGATTCGGAGAAATCTGAGCCTTATTAGGTAGCTTCCTTGTAGAAGATGACATCGTCGTGGAAGCGTTACGCGCTGACAACGCGGTTGAGGTAGAAAAATTTCGATTGAGCGATGTCGATCTCGTCTGAGCTGTGTTCGGCCTGTTTAACGCAGGATCCGAGGGACTATGTCTTATATTATTAATTCTATAACAAAAATATCATCCTGAAGTCACATACCATTACAATTACTACTATTTATATTAATATATAATTTATATTAATATATTAATATATAATTTTTTTTTCATTATTATTACCGCGTAATAAGTAATACTTACTGTACAGGATAGTCACTTTCATATCCCTGCTCCCCATCCCTACTATTCTGTCTTTTCAAGTAATGTTTTGGAGAATCTGGACTGGGCACTCTGGTCTTTAACTTGCCGTCGTCCATCACAGGAATTACTGCAGCCATCGGTGCAACACGCGGTGTCAAAGTAGAATTTGATCTTTGCGGTCCTAAGGGATGAGATACCGTTTGATCGTTGACAGCTACCCTTTTTCCGGGGAACGGTGTAATACTTTGTCGCAATGGCGGTATTGATGCGAAATTTTTAGATGTTCGCTGATTCAAACTATTGTTCGCCGCTTGCAAATTCGCCCTGATTTGGCTTGTTGTCGTAATTGAATTTCTTTGTACTGGCGGCGAGGACTTAATTGGCTGAACCCGCACCGGTACCGGCTTTGTCAAAGATAACGTGGGCGCTGGCGGGGATGACGAAGGAGTTAGTACCGATGGCACTTCTTCGCGCTCCATCGTGCTTATGTTCGACATTGAGGTAGAGAGATTTTGCAGTATTTGAGGCTGTGCTGGATCTAAAAATTAAACAAAAGATTACGTTAATATACTATTCTAAAATTTGGATTAAATATTTTACATTAATATTTAATAAATTCGCGAGAAATTCCAATACCGTTGTGCAGTAAAAATTTTGTTGTAAAACTTGTATCATATTTTAGTAATAAGATACAATTCATGCAAAGGTTATTGAAACTCACCTACGTCGTGAGGCTCCTCGAAAGCCTCGGGTTCAGGAGGTGGGGTGCGAGACACTGCAACATATCATGCGCGGCATGCTCATTCACAAACTATACAACGTTTGCACTCACATTTAGACGTGTTTGATATATCGTGTGCGTTAGTATCGTGAAGGATTGGATTAAATGTTAGATTGGAATTTTTGTCACACGCACACACGCACGCGCGCACACACACGCACACACACATCACGCATACCACACCACACACCCAATGAACAATGAGGCATTACAAAACGGATGTGGCAGATCACTTACACGCCCTGCTCGGTTGAAAAATGTCCCTGTACTCTGTTACATTGGGTATGTCCGCGAAGGTGGCTTCGTCTTCCGGATCGGTCCCAGATTTATCCGCTTCTTCTATTGTTCGAACATCCAGCCTACAAACACATATAAATGCAAATATAAATTGGCGTTAAAGACTTGATATTAATATTGTAGAGAAAATACTCACGTATGTTTCTTCAATCCTATCGGTCTTTCTTTAGAAAAGCTTTTCCTCAGAGAATTTCCGTGACTAAACGGTGAACTTACAGCAGATATTCCTCCCAAAGGTGCGATTTTCTTCAAATCGCACACATATAAAACGACATTTGCGGTGTGAAGACTCGCGCCGATCTGAAACAATTTCATGTTTCAATAAAACCGACGTAAATTAAATATATTAAAAAATTTAGAACTTAGCACTTTGTCTTACCAATTGATTTTGAGCTACGGCTATATCTTGAACTTTTCCCCAGCCGGTCGGTATCGTGTCCAGAGTTCTCCCCGGTTCCCAGCCGTAAACTTTTAAGACGTCATGGCTACCGGCAAATAAACATTCTCCACCTTGACTAAAATATAGGCACCTAAACAATGTAATAATAAAAAAACAATTAATATTATTACATATTAATCGATACATGTTATACAATTATCGTTATGTATCTAACCGAATGGCAGAAGAATGACTTTGTTCCGTGGAAGATACAAGTTGAAATGATTCTAAGTCCCAGAAGTGAACCGTTCTGTCGGCGCTACCGCTGGCTAATAAAAATTCGTGCGGATGGAATTCGACAGTTGTAGCAGGTCCTCTATGTTCTGAAAATTCCTTTAGTTGTCTACCAGCCTTTAGGTCCCACAGCTAATGAAAAAATAACATAAAGGTCAATGTAATCTTCGCTCCACGTAATATAATAATAGCATGCTAAGAAAAGAACAAAAATTGTGCAACATAAAATGATAAGAAAGCTTAACAGTAAGATAAGACACGATAAAAAAAATAATTTATTTTTGATATATATTCTAGGAAAGAATCTGACTCACTTTAACCATTCCTTCCTCTCCAGCACTGGCAATCCACTGTCCATCTGGACTAAACTTTAAACTATTCACAGTCCTGTTATGCCCTTTGTATGTAAAAATGCAGCCTTTCCTACGAATATCCCACAATTTAATCGCTGTATCCAAACTCCCAGATGCTAGTAGCTCTCCATAAGGATGAAAGTCCATGCAGCGTATCCCGGATTTATGTCCCGTCAGCGTTCGCGCCAATTTGGCGTGCTCCAAATCCCAAATTTTTAACGCGCCTGTTTGTGAGCCAGCACATACAAGATCTTCCGTTTGCCCAAAGCGTACGCATTCTATGGGAGTAGTGTGGCCACTCAAGCTCTATAAAAGCATAAAAGATATGAATATCACAGTAATATCAATAAATTTCAATTTAATGTCCAAAGTACAAATCAATATTTAAATCTTTCTTTCAAAGTAGCCTTTTACTAAAACTATATACAGATAAATATGACTCAAGTAATCTATATTTAATATTAAATTAGCAAAAGTAAAATTGCGCAATAATTACCATAATACAATTCTGCTTCCCGACGGCCCATAGGTTCACTTTTTTGTCGTCACCGCCTGTGACCAGAACACGACCTGACTTGTGGCCTAATGCCAAGCAATTGACATTCGGCGTATGAGCGGCAAACTCCTCTGTGCCAGAAAAAAATAAGCTTAAATTTTATATCCATCACACATACATACATATATGTATAGTTTATTTATAATAGTTTAATGTGACAAGAGTCATGCAATTATTTTTATTAATATTTATTAATTTGCAAATAGTTATATAATTTTTTAACAAGAATTATCTAAATTTTTCAGAAGCCAGAATTATTAATACTACTCTTTGTAAATTTTTTAATTATTAAACCAATTCATAATTTTTTAACAATCTTCTTTACATCTGATTCTATAAAGTTTATTAATTTATTTTCTAAAAGATACATTTAAATTTCTTGAAAAATATTAAATTTTAAATAGAATAATCCTTTTAATTTATCTAAAATAAAAAATTAAGAACACTAATCGTATAGACCTTCTTTATCAACAAGACCTAACTATTTAATGTCTCTCTGCATTATTACAAAATACAAAATAAAAAAAAATAAATAAAAAAATGTTTAGAACAAATGTAAACTATTCAAAGCAGATTTTCTGTGCATTGCATTCCAGCTCCTGCTACCATAAAAGAAGTGACCTCTCATTCTCGCCGCGGGACAAGTTCCCGGTCGAGTCAGATGTAACCATAATTGGAAGAAACCTCGCGGCAGCAGCCAAGTGTGCAAGTAAACAGAGACTGTTTGCCCGCGAGGAGACCTCGCGGAGAAGCAGGACTCTCGTCACGGAGGAGGAAACAGAAAGAGAAAGAGCGATGCGGAGTAGGAGAGAGAGAGCGTGAGAACCTCTCTCGCGCGCGCGCGCTCTCTCTCGCCAGGACGTTCGTTTATTCCGGTGAACGACGATCTTACGGAGCTTCCAGGACCTCCTCGTCGACGAGGCCATGTTCGTGCTGCGGGATTTATTTGGCGGCGGCCCTCGGTCCAGGTTGGCGCACGTAGGATCTCCTCTCGCTGCCGCCGCCGCGCGAACGTAACATGTTTACCAGCAGCAACAGCAACAGCTTCCTCTTCTTTCGTGGCACGTCCGCTCGTCTGCCTCTCGCCGACCGGACTCTGCGGCGCGTGACGTCACGTAGCGTCGCGTCGCCGTCGTCGTCGCCGCCGTTCTCCCTCCGGGAGAACGTCTGTAGAAAAGGTTGAACTCGGGTGCTCTGTCGCGAGAGCGCAGATCAACGATCGCCTCTCTCACTCGAGAAACTGCCAGTGGCACCTCCTCCGCGCTGTCGCCGTCCGGTATCTCATCTCACGAACATGTCACTATCCGTCCGTCTCGCTCGCTCCCGCAACAAAGGTCGCGAGGTGATGTCGCGCCTCCACGTCAGATGGCGGTCGGGCACGCTAGAGAACTACCATTACCGACTTCCTGGAACGGTTCCAATTTCTTTTTTTTGTATCTAACCTAAGAAAGTTTATCGTAAATTGGAGCACGTCGAATTTATTCCTCTTGTATTTGTCGGAATATAAAATGTATGATTAAAAATAATAACGGTGAACGGGATCTACAGAAGCGAACTCGTATAATTAAGCACAATTATGAGGGAAACTATGACGCCGAGTAGCGGTACTCGCGAAGGAAATTTGAACCATTTGACGATGTTTGTAAATGTAAACTGTTGTAGACGTATATGTGGCTGCGTTAACGCACATTAAAGAGCATGCATATAAATTAATATATTGTGTGCAATTGATTGTGTGACGTAGCATAATATTGAAACTGTGATAGAAATCGAATACAGCTATAGGTAATGATTTATGAATTTATTATTTATAACATTTAGAAACAATATCCGATTAATCTATGTCGTTTTTTTAAATTACAGGTTTTCTTTAAAAACAGCTTGCAAATTTTTACGTCGTCATAACCACAATTGTTATTAAATTCTGTCCATTGAAATGACATCCATACTTCGTATGAACACTGTTTTTGTAGTATGCAAAAGATTCCCTTTACTCGGGATTTTCAAGAAAAATTATGCAACTTACATTCAAGGTCAATCTCCTGAGCCTCGAGTGCGAGAGTACTTTTACTATATTGACCATCAAGGCATGGTATTTTTCGTTTACTTTATTTATTTTTATTTTATTTTTTAATGAATATTTATGTCACATATTACTTTTATTCATGGGAATATTTATTACAGTTGTTCCTCGATGATGTTCGCATAAGGAACTTTACTTCTTGTTTTAAAGGTATAGAATAGCATTTTACATTAATTGACAAGGCACATTTTTTATGCACATTATTTTATTGTAGATAAGAAATTTTTGGCATTTTTTTTCAAACGTCTAAGGAAAAACAATACCGGACGTTACATGAACGATTTTCCATTCTTATCAATCTGTGGGGTGGAAAGAAATTTTGTGAGATGTGACGACTTGCCACTGGTTTTTACAAAGGTAATTCAGAAACTCAACGAAGAAACTGCAGTAGAAGAGGATTGGTTCAGTTACGCACATGCCGATGACTTGTTAATGGTAATTCTATTTTTAAAAATTAAATTTTGTTTTATATGAAGTTAAAATAAGATTATAATTTTACTGTCAATTGTTAATGAACTTGCAGGTGCCGTTTGAACCGCAAAGATTATTTATGAACGTGAAAACGGGAAGAGTATATCACCCTGCACCAGAAAAATCAGGTGGAATTGGTCTGGTGAGGTCTAATTTGGCTATTGAATTCAGTGCTTCATTTAACTTTAAAAACGGTGAAAGAAATCCTCCGACACATTTTGCATGGAGAGACAAATTGTATCAGCTCGATACAGAATGGTATAGGGATAAAGTGTCATAAATGATTAAACAAAAATAATGAAAGCTTTATTAATAATTTTTAAATAGACGATGTGATAGTAAAAAAAAAAAATTTTTTCAATAATTTTAATTTTGTTTCTTTTTATTTAAACTAAATATAATATTCAGTTTCGACACGTTTCCTCTCTTTATAACATTTGCCAAATAAAGATATATTTTATAAAATATATTCCTGTAAATATCCTATCTATAATAAATTAAAGTAACGAATATCTGTGTCTAGTTTAGCGTTGTATTGGTCGGCGCGCTAGGGAAACTACTACTATGTCATCATCCTATAAATAGAATATAAATATATATATATATATATATTTATTGCTTCAATGGTACAGTATTATTTAAAGCAAAAAAATTGCAGGTAATATTCTGTTTTGTTCTGTTCTGTTCTAGCGCGCGATATTGATAAGTCAGACTAGTCGATTAATTGGCGGGCTCGAAGTGCAGTGTATCTCGAATCTCGATCTCGACGGAGTTACGGAATCTCGAGCCGCGGCGCAGCGCGGGTGCGCGTGAGTGCGCTACGTGCGCCGTGTGTTTGTTTCATTCTTGTCGCGTGCGAAGTCGTTAGCAACATGACGCAAGAAAGCCAGTGAGTATATCAAAGCCGGCAATGATTTCGCGCGATGGCCCGTGCGGCCGTGTCCACGGGGCGAGTTCTGCGGTCACGTTTTTCGCGCGCGGCCACGTCCGGCCGTCGCGAGCGTACGGATGTCACCCCGTGCACCTCCGATTATCGCCATGTTGGTGGGACGGTTTTATTGATTCTCGAAGCTTCCCGGATGGGAATACGACTCGATCGGCGGTGCGGCGGTGACATTCCACTCGGTCGGGAATTTCCGATACGCGTAACATTCACCCGCACGCGTTGCTGCCCTCCGTTCTCGCTCCGCGTCTTCCTCTTCGCCACGCGTCCTTTGCCTCCGTTGTCTTTCGTTCAAATCGGACGGTCATAATGGCGTGCCGGGGAACGCGGCGGGGGTCTCTCGATGACTCTCACTTATCGAGGAAACCCTTGGCGTGGTGTACGAGCGCCTGTCCCGACGGCAAAACGTGCCCCCGATGCATCGGCCCTAGTCCGCGCCACGCGATACCTCGCCCGACGATCGGTCGCCTCGAGTCTTTCCTCTTTCCGTCTCTAACCTATAAGTACACAACAGGTCCTCCACATATTTATGCATCGGCAATAGCACGCCGCGTACACGTGCGCCCAATTTACTCGCGCTCGGTTTTTCCACGACGCGCGGAAATCGCGTTTCGAAAGGTATAATTTCACAGGACGGATGTTTATATTGTTTAATAAAACGTTTCAAATATTGCAACATTTTAACAATTTTTACTTTTATATGTACATTACATGGGCATTTCCATTCGTTATTTCTCTTACAATTTCCAGGATACCTCCCCCACCAGTTATGTGGGCTCAAAGAAAAGACATCTTATATGTCACAATCTGCTTAGAAGACTGTAAAGATCCTGTTATTGACATTGAACCAGAAAAGATATACTTCAGAGGAGAAGGAGGCACAGATAAGAAAATGCATGAAGTCACAATTAATTTGTACAAAGAAATCGAGCCCAACAAAACTATAAAGAATTTGAAAGGTAGAACTTTCGAATTGGTTCTCGCTAAGAAAGAAGAGGGACCATACTGGCCGCGACTAATTAAAGATAAAACAAAGGCCCATTGGTTAAAGAGTGACTTTAACAAGTGGAAGGACGAAGATGATACCGACGATGAAAGTAGCCCACCAGATTTAGAAGAAGTATGAAACGTCCGCCTTTACATTAGCTCGTGAAATATAAAAAGATATAATTGTCAATTAATTTTTTTTTTTTTTTAATTTTCCGTAGATGATGCGACAGATGGGTGGACTTAGCGGCTCCGGTGACAGTAAGCCAAATTTCGACGATTTGGATGAATTAGGAGACAACGACGCCGATAGTGACGATGAAGATCTTCCCGATTTATACGACTAAATCAATAAAAATATTCACACACATACACATCGATCAAGTAACTAATTAACTACATTAAAGACAAATGGCAACCTAAAGATAGTGCACAATTGGGCAATATTTCAGTAGGCCTTGCTGTTTGTATTTTTAATTGCAAATTTGTTAAAATGACCGTGTTGCAAGTAGCAAACGGGGCGCGCAAACTGGACTAAAAAAAAAAAAAAGATAAAAAAGAGAACAAAAGAAACCGATATAAAAATGCAGTGCGTTAATGACGAGCAGTAATACAACTTTCGAAGATCCTTTACTGGTTTCTTCTGCCTCCCCTATTAGCATGTAGTTCATATACTAAGTTATAATGGACAAGCTTTTTTAATAATGTACTTGTGTAAAGTAATGAACGAAAATGAAAAGGGAAATGATATGAAAAATGGTCGAAATTATCAAAGGAATTGTTCATTTTTGAAAATTCTGCGAAGCATTATTTGCAGATATGACGAAATGTTGTAAATGTTGTCTGAGATAAAAATATCGATACTTTACTCTTTGCCTGTGTTTTGCCTCGTGTCTGTTTTTCTCTCTATCGAATTGTTCCGTCTCGCGTCTCCTTGTAAGGGAAATATTTGCCTCCATTCTTTGTGTGAATAAAATTTGGGACTAATTTAAAACTTCGAACTATATTAAACGCAACATTACGGAACATTTAAATATACAAAATGCAAAAGTTGTAAACTTATCGACACTGTGGACACAAGCCGTTCGTCGTTACATATAATACATACAAATTAAATTTAACCGACAATGCTAGACGCTCCACGTAAAGCTAAATATCCGGCTGTTATATCCATCGGTAAACTGCGAACCGTTGCGAATTCTTCGGTAGTGGCATAATACAGTTTAGTTTGTGGATCCGTGTATCGTGCCTGTAAACAAATGTAATTTATTTAATTTAAATGTAGTAGCTGAGTTGTCGGTGTTGGAAGAAAGGATAAAAGTCGGTAAATTTTTGGTAAAAATATGGGAGACCTTTTTTTTTCTATACTCACCGGTAATCCAGAAATATCGGAGTATTTCTTTGCAGGTTTGAAGCTTGGTGGTGCATTGATAGAACTATCTAAAATTAAATTAATTTATATAAAATAATAGGCATAAGAACCGTATATTCTATTAATATATTTTATTTTGTTTCAAAGTTTATTGATGTCAGATGCTCAGTAATGAACGTCTCGACTCGTCTGAGATCGTTTTAATTTGATTTATTGAAATTTATGCGAATTTCTGGTGGAAAACTATACAATCGCAAAAACAACTTGCACACAGACACGTACTTATTGCAGACACATACATTAAACTTTTAACGTGTTGCAAAGTTCTGTTTTTAGTTTCATGCACGTAATTTTAATGCAATGACAAAAAGTTCTGTCACACTACGCACACATACAATGCTTTACTGTCGCTGGCCATGGTAGCGAGCGTTCTTGAGCTAGAACCTGCTTCAACGATCGCCAAGTACGTTTCTTCCCACTAGTGCTGGTCTGTCGGAACTTTTGTTGAAACGAGCGGTTTTTGAATACGGGTTGCGGTTTTCTATTGGCTTCAATTATTTCCTCGCTCGCCATTGTTCCTGGCTATCGTTTAAAACAGACAACGCGTAATAAGAAATAAAAGAAAAGAGCGTACGCTTGGACTTTGAAACGAAATCAAGATCCAGTTCTTAGTTTTTGTGAAACAGTGTCTCGCTTATCTTACCGTGGCATCTAAGTGTGACCTCCGGAAAACAAGTTTTCACTCTTCAGCACAGGTCGTCACCAGATTCAACAATGTTGTTAACAAGAATTGTGTCAGCGAACACAAATGTCTACACATGCCTGGCTTGCAGAGAGTTGATACCCCCACATTTTATCAACCGTATATGCCGTAAGTACAGGATGCAGGCGTGTATATGCGAAATAAATTTGCAACTGAGTACAGAGCAGTCAGGAAATAAAAGTTGTAAGGCTTATAAGTAGAATACGCGTTAATTGTCGAGTTAATGCCCAGGTCGAACCGTACGTGGCGTTACATATATGCGAATTACATGATACAATTGTAACGTACGGGAATTATATAGAATTATATAGACGAAGAGAGGGACGGTCCTAGATCTACCTCGTCTATCCCAACTGTTAATCTAAGCGGCGACCGGCGAGTGGGGAAGCAAAACACATGACTCGTATGATATAACATGAGGAGTACGGTTAGAACGAGAAGGTTAGAGATACCATCTGCGATGAAAATGATGAGAGTAGGGATAGAGATACAGGTAGGGGTAGGCTAGCAGAGTCTGGACTTCGGTGGCTCGAGCGGGGCGAGGAGGAGGTTGTTCGTTCACCTTGGTCCAAGGTTGAGAGTCGATCGTGAACGTAAAGTAGGTAGGTGAGTTATCAGAGATTTCCATCGACGTATGTTTGATGAAAAGATTTTCCTCCGTTGTAGATTACGTACCACACAAGCACCGGCTGGTCGCGCATCAAGTGTCTAGAATCGTGCAGAAAGCGAGAACCATGGGTCGCAAATTCTTCGTCGGCGGTAACTGGAAGATGAATGGCACGAAGAGCGAGATCGGCGAGATCGTTGCGTTTCTGAAGACCGGTCCACTCGATGCTAATGTCGGTACGTAGACCCATCTTTATGTATGCACATGCCAGTCATTCTGATGTATGCACAGGCCACTTCTCACGTCGGTACGGTATTCCGATATTTGCATATTAATAACAAATTTGCACAAATAATGACACATATGTAACTTACAGAGGTTGTAGTCGGTGTTCCGTCGATATATCTCACGTACGTGGCCTCCATCGTTCCTGGCAACGTTAGCGTCAGCGCACAAAACTCGTACAAGGTACCCAAAGGAGCGTTCACCGGTGAAATTAGCCCGGCTATGCTTTTGGACAACGGCGTGTCTTGGGTAATTCTTGGCCACTCTGAGCGTCGAAACGTGTTCGGCGAGACGGACGAGTTAGTTGCAGAAAAGGTTGCTCATGCTTTGGAAGCTGGACTGAAGGTAGAATATGACACGAGTTATGTTAAAAAGATAACACAATGTGTTAGGATATCACTGTAATTGCAACTGTCGTAAAAGAAAAAAAAAAAAAAGGAAGAGCCATACATATATAAATATATTATATTTTGTCTTCTCTTAGGTGATTGCGTGTATAGGTGAGAAACTGGAGGAACGTGAAGCAGGAAAGACCGAGGAAGTAGTCTTTAGACAAACCAAGGCGATAGCGGATAAAATAAAATCTTGGGACAACGTGGTCCTGGCTTACGAGCCAGTATGGGCGATTGGTACGGGTAAAACCGCGACGCCGCAGCAAGCCCAAGAGGTTCACGAAAAATTGCGCGAATGGCTGTCGAAAAATGTTAAACCTGACGTCGCGGAAACTCTGCGCATTATCTATGGTGGTTCCGTAACGGCAGGCAACGCTAAAGACTTGGCAAAGGAGAAAGATATCGACGGATTTTTAGTCGGCGGCGCATCATTGAAGCCTGACTTTGTACAAATCGTCAATGCCCGTGCTTAAATTATAAGCAAGATCATATGTCTCGCATGAGATTTATTCCTATTAAAACTACACACAAATTACGTACTATGTTTGATCGGATTGTATAGATGTATATAATTCGTTCAAATGTGATTACCAAATATAATGCCACAAAGGAGAATTTCATCCTCATTTGTCACATATTTTCATGCTAAGCTTTTTGCAACATAGATCTAAAACGACTGCATTAGAGATGTTACATAAGTCGTTGTTGTTGCCGTTGATGATTGTTAAACATGTGATTATTAGAGTGTATTTGTGACAAAAAAAAATATACATTGAAAGACAGATGACATTTGATGCGGCGACGGTGGCTAGTGTACACGATCGTACGGTCGCCTAGGAATGGGATCGAGAGGATGGAAAAAAGTTGTGAGGTGCATTCTTTACTTATTGTTAGTAGCCGGCTTATGCACTTCGCGTGAAAACAGACTCAAAACATACCACGTTAGGGTCACGTACGCAAATCGTCGTCACCGCAGCAGACGCTATATCTACTTTTCAGTGTACTGGCAAAGAGAATTACTGAATTGTAGCTGCTCTAATCTGTTTTGTAGTGTTCTCGGTACAATTAACGCATACGTGCGTTATATGCGAAATATAAAAAGTAATGAATAAATGTAGAAGAGGCGAAAAAATCAGTTGCATCATTTAATTTTACTTAAATTTATTTAATTAAACCTCTTACAATTACAGTATTTGGTACTTCAATAGCTAAACGAGTTTTGACATGATCTTGCTTTGCTCTAGCACACGCAATATCAGTAATGGCTTTGAAGGATCGAGGTTCCCAAATTGCCAAATCGGACAATGTCTTTCGATTTAAGTGAATATCACATCTTGTTAATCCTTCTTTAAGAATCTGGTAGTCAATACCATGTTCGCTTGCAGCGGCTTCTAATCTCTGTTCCCTCAACTAAAAGTAGAAAAATAAGGTGATGTAAGTGCAAACGAAGGTTTGAAGGCTTTATGTGCAATTATTTTATCCTTAAACATGATAAATTTTACGTTGTACCTCTTTTATATCGTGCTTCTTCGTTTGTCTACCGATAGTGGAATAGATTAGAGCTTTATGCACACTTCTGATACTTAGACTGTAACAATTTCTCGCTCTACCGATGTAATGCTGAAAACGTGTTGAAAGTCATATAATTTGTTTTATGGCATATACTTAAAATATATAATATAGAACATCTAGAAATATCTTTTTTATGGGCATTTACTTACCGCGGCAAGCCTAAATATTTTTCGTTTCCGCCAGAATTCATCAGGTCCGCGGGCTCTAACCAAAAGGTTTAACGACAAGAAAACCATTGTTACGAATCAAGTGATCGGTCGAATAAAATTGCTTCAAGAACTTGTAATTATAAAACCGTGCAGCCTCGTTACGATCAAAACTTGCATTGGTTGGGAGGTTATGTTGCAGTGCTACTGTATTTGTGTACGTGTGTACAGGTACAGTAACATCGTCACATCGATATTGTAGTTTTGAAAAGTATTCGTACGTTATAAATTTTATTTATCAAATATCTGACTTCGTGCCTTTCTTTTAAGGGTACGAAAATCGTAAGTTCGAAGAAATTCGAATAAATGTATGTTAATACAAGTACATTTTCGTCGATTTATAAATGATCATTAAAAGTAAATTAAGTTTTAATAATATAAGTTGTGCTATCGCGTCGATAATCAATCTCAATTAAATTTTATAATATGTTTATTTAAATTATATTATTTGTGTGTTTCAGTTTGCTGCTTGCTGTCTCATTAAAAAGAAAATCGGAATACCGGCTTGAAGACACCTAAAGGTAAATAAAACAATGTTGAACATCGTGAGACGATTAACAACTTTATTAATCGTGTTGTCAATATGGCACGAAAACGAAATATGACTTTGATTGGGCGTCTTCTAGGCATTGAACGATCAATAAGGATGTCACTGAATTATTCGCTACATGATTTAATCTTAATATCACAATCCAAGACACTTTTGAACTGACTCAAAAGCTTTGCATTCCATTCGTGCTGTTAGATTAGCTAGATTACATATACATTTTGCAAGCTTTGCATTTCTTATGAGCCTTCAGTCGTCTCCACCAGACTTTGCAACTGACACAGTCAGCGAGATATGAACAAAAAAGATATGCGACACAATTAGAGAAATCGTAAATCACGATGGCTTGCAAGATGGAAATCTTTTAATACTAATGCATGAAATCGGCTTTCGCCATCTCCGTTTGTTTTGACTGTTCGCGTTACATTTGGCGTGATGGCTATTACATGTCGTTTTTTGATCCTCGCTAATGCGATCTAACTCTTGAAGTCTTCGTTCTTCTACGGAAAAAAAAATCTTGATTAATTTCTTTTCTACCGTGCCGTGTCGAAAGCGTATCAGTTCAATCGCATTTCAAATTTTACATTGCCGACACGGAGACGATTTCACGTTTCTTAATCGACATTACAAACGTAAAAGACTTACCATTCAACTGATGTTCCGTATAATATATAGGATTGTCGTCGACTCCGTAATGATGCTCTATCAGGTATGGCAAAACGGTCATGCTGTGGCATCCATTGCTTTTAAGAGGAGGTATAGATACTTCCTGTTGCGTCTTAGGGTGCTCGCACATAGTCCACGCGTGTCTTTTAACCTGTTGCAATGTAAATCTTTTATCCGCATCTTTCTGCAACATTCCCTCTATGAGCGATTTTAAAGGTTCTTCTACTTCTCTCGGTACTGTATAATAACCCCTTCCTATGTTTTCGTATAATTTATATATATTATCCCCCTCGAAAGGATATGAACCTGTAGTTATGTTGTATCTGCAAAATATAGACGCATTATTTTAATGTTTATTAAATACTATATGCTGGGATACTTACAATGTAACACCACTGCTCCATATGTCGACCTTAAAGCCTGAGAAACTTTCACAGCCGTTTGCAATTTCTGGTGGCTGAAATGCTGGAGATCCTTGACCTATCGTACATGTATCGTCTTTGGAAAACATGTCTAATGCCTATCACAGTGGAGATGCGTAATCACAAATAGGAATGAAACACACATATGCGCAATGTATTTGCGTGTGTATGTGTACAATATTTTAATGTGTTTGATATTTTTTAAAAAAATATGCTCTGTTTATCTCGATACGTTTTTTACTTGTTATAAATAATGATAAATCTTTGTAACTGAATTACGAACTAAATGCATAATACTTTGTTATAATTGAAACAAGAAATTGGAAAATGGAGTTTGTACCTCCGCAACACCAAAGTCACTAATCTTCAAGGTACCGTCTAGGGTTAACAATAAATTTCCAGGTTTTATATCTTTGTGAACTATTCCCTTACTGTAAAGATATTCTAAGCCGTCCAGCAATTGGCAGAAATAATTATGCGCCTGCCAAAGTGGAAGCTTCTTGGTCGGGGTACTTTCCAACATGTCCTGTAAAGAATCTAATAAATAGAAATCTAATTGTTGTTAACATTCATGCAAGCCATTGTTATAGATAACAGAACCAAAAAGTTTAAAAGTTTTTCATCTTAAAACTTTATTATGCTTTTTTACAACGTAACAAAACTATTACGGTTTACAGCACATGATACAGCACATTGTATTATGTAATAATATATTACTGCTTTTTTTTTCCTCTCGCTCTTTTTTACGATAATTTTTCCCATACTTTTTGTACAAGTAAAATGCAAGAAAAAAATTATAAAAACAATTATAATGCAACGTGATAAACAGAAGACATAAGCGCACAATAATTTTAGCTCTATTTTGTGGATAAAAATATTATACAAAACTTAATACATAATATTTAAGGATAGCACAATTGATCATTAATGTCAATGTATATCACAAAGTTGGTATAAAGTGCAAGCTTGAAATAAATTAAAGTTTTTTTTCAATATCTTTTAAAGATACTGCAAAGTGGTATTTAAAGTACAACAAATAATTATTTTATGGTAATAAAAAATTAATATAGTTTGCTGAAATTTGAATTATAATTTACATGCAACATATACCAATACAAGTGAAATACATGTTTGACAATTTGGAGCTGAATAGAAAGGAAGGCTTGTATCAAAACTTACCTGTAGTCCACATACACAGAATTCCATAACTAGATACATCTTTTCTTTTTCATCGTTGTATAAAACATCTACAAGGTTTATTACATTTTTATGCTTCAATATTCTTAACAACTTTATCTCCCTGCAAAACAGTAATCATTATTAAAGTACAAAACGAGACAGATGCAACAAGAAGCCAGTGCAACGAGAAGAGACTCGTTGACATTAGCGCGAGTGATAAAATAAAATTCAACCCATGCACGCTAGTGTAACATAAAGATATCGTGTGCACGCAGGGCATTCGTAAAAAAAAAACATTTGCACATAGTCGAACACACCGTTGAACGTTCTGTTCCCCGTTCGGTATCCTTCGGAGTTTCTTTTTCTTTAGTATTTTGACCGCTCTTCGGCAAAGCGTTTGCGAATCCAGTACCTCCTTCACCTTCCCATAACTACCCTCACCGAGAACATCACCCATGACATATTTACCAATAAATTTGCACTTTTTTCTCTTCTCCTCGTATATAATTTGATCCGAGTCGACTCTGTGAAAAAACATGTTAACCTCGTCCATATCATAGTTCGGATCGTCGTTGATCCAGATAACCGGCTCGATATCGCGTAATATGTCGTTCTCTACTTCCTCATCGTCTGGGTCGCATATTGTTATTTTATTGTCCATTTTTATTCCGCCGGAGTGTCTATAAATTACGGGATAAAGAGATCACGCGAGTGATTTTAACCTAAAATACAACCGGCACGATCATTGTTGTGAACACTGGTGGTGGCACGGTAGGGTGGGTACGGCGAAGGGTAGGTGGGGAAAAATGGTGCAAGTTTGGTGATACACCGGGAGCGGCAAGAGTTTCCGAGAGAAAGAAAGAGAGAGAGAGAGAGGAGAGAGCTATTACCGAAGGGAGAAAAGAGTTTTGATCCATGGATGTCACCCATAGAGACCATATTGGATTCGGCGCTCGAGCTCAGATCTCGATCGATTCGAGATATTTCGCGGAAAACGGTCATTTTATTGGCTGCTCGTTGCTCGCAGCGAGATCTCGGTTGGGATGTTAGCTAAAGACGTATATATGACGACGGCCATCTTGGCTTCTCCATTTTGTGGGACGAGCGGCTTGCGAGAGGGACGAGAGGGACGAGAGGAACGAGTAGGACGAGCGGAAACCGTTACAACTCCCGTACGCTACTGCCATCCACTGCGATCAGCATCCTTCGCTTCGGCTTCTACCGGCTTCTGGTATTAGATAGAGCCACGTGCTATTTGCGAAATTGCCGACCTAATCGCATCCTGGTGCGTGTCGTGCGCTACATCCGTAAATTGCGTTCACCCATCATCATCGCTTTTGCCTTCTCCCTGCGGCCTGAGAGTCATTTGTCACAGCACGATTTTACGCATTAATATTATCTCCCTACGAGACGTTTAATTGCGTCGGGTAATTATACTAAATTCTGATTC
Source organism: Cardiocondyla obscurior (assembly GCF_019399895.1). Taxonomy (NCBI): domain Eukaryota; kingdom Metazoa; phylum Arthropoda; class Insecta; order Hymenoptera; family Formicidae; genus Cardiocondyla; species Cardiocondyla obscurior. The sequence continues at coordinate 8,486,029 of NC_091867.1, forward strand.
GGTTTAACTTGGCATTTTCCTAATATTGTTAACGATAGTATCTCGCTTTTTCAGGTTTGAATTCAAATTTCTTCCTTGTAAAAGCAAGCCAGCTTATGGAGGCTCTCTAGTGTCCTCTGCTTTGTCGAGTCACGCATTACAATTACATCTCGACGAGACGTTTAATTGCGTTAGGTAATTATGCTGAATCCTAATTCAATTAAACTTTTGCATTTTTCTAGTATTATGAATTAAATGATTCGTTTTTTCAGGTTAAAATACAAGTTGCGACCGCGCTTGTAAAAGTCTCGACACTAGTACCCCTATTAAGTGTAATCGACGGTTTCCTTTTCCTCTACAATTGCAAGGTTTTATTAAATTTTAATAATTTATTTTACAATGAATACATATATATACATATAAAAAAATTAAAATATAAAAGATATAAAAAGATTAGTAAAGAAATTGTTTTAAAAAATCACATACGTGTAAATGAAATTTGCATCATATATATTTTCTTAAACTGGAAGTTTTAATTCTCTTTTATGTAATTACTTTCCAGAAAGTGACATGATGCCTGTGTCCAGTTTAAACTCGAAGCATGTGCGTTTTCAATGTATGCTGACTGTCGGCGCTTGCGGAGGCAATTTCTTCGAAAAGTACTTCGTGTGCATAAATATGCTCGTTTTCATCATGCTGTTTGCTGAGAAGTTGGGACCATTCAGAGAGTACCCGGAGTCTCCATCTCGGTGAGTAAAGTTAATGCTTTGCCAAGGTACCCAAGGAGGACAGAAAGTTAAAACGATACCAATTGAAGTCGTAATGACCAAACTGTTACCAAAAATATAATAATAAATTTATCAAAATTTGGCCAATATGACGCCAAGCTGATATTACTTTGACCTTCTGTTCTTTGTGAGTACGTTACGCTTATATTGTATCACATTTTCTGATGTCCGAGAGCAGTTTACACACATGTGCGCTTTACTTTTCAAACTCTTCGCATCTTCAGGTTTAATTTCCGAGTTTCGCGAAAAAGCGATTATGGCAAACGGTTGCGTGACACGTGTTCAGGATTAAAAAAAAGGCGATTTAATTTTCCACGAACGCGGCTTGCGCGCAAAGAGGCTACCGAGGATCCAGCAGCTGGGCCTCGAGTCGCCGGTGTCGCTTTACGAATCGCGAACGCGAAATACGCGATCCCGAGTCGGGGAGGGGAAGGGGGGGCAAATTGAAAAGTATCGTCGTTAAATTGCATAATGCCGGTCGCGAATCTGTTACAAAACCGCGAAGTAATGAGTAGCGCCGCATGTACTTTCGTCTCGTCACGTCTCGTCTCTCGTTGTCGGGGCCTGCTCGATGATGATCAGCCCGTCTGCTGCGGACGCGTCTCGTCCCGAGACGCGATCGCGAGACGCTCGACAAAGATTGCGTGTCTCTCGGACTCCGGGAGCCTGAATTAAGGCGGGGCCTGGGCCCGGCTTCGACGAGACTTCAATTTCGCGCTCGGTGATTCTCGCAAGACTTTGCGCTCGTCGGGCGAGATCCTCGCGCGAAAGGGATACCAGATGCTCCCGCGAGCGGACGGATTCGACGAGCCTTTCCAAGGAATTGCGATCGAGTTGCGAGACGCTAAAAATCAGCACAATACCATAATTATCTGCGCGATTATGTATCCTACGTAGCGCACTTCGCCGAGATCTTTAACAATAATCGCGATTTTTTTATTGAGGTCAGTTGATTCGAGTCGATTATTAATGACAAAATTTTGTTACATGCTGGTGAATAGAAGTAACGTTTCTTTGACGAGGTAAATCTTGATAAAGATAGGGGGAATGATAAATCAACGTGACCGTCGTGTAGGTTTAGCTACTCGTTGTGTCGCAGCATCCATGCTCGCGATGCGCTCGTTCCGCGAACTGGCGTCTGGTGCACGTGCACCGCAACTTGTGCGTACGAACGAATCGACGATGAACGAAACCAATTTAGACCCATGGCTCGTCTCTTTGTACACTCCATAATAGGGTGCGTGTTATGTACAGCTCCGCTGCACCTCGCATAGCGATTGCTTTACCAGCCTACTTACAATTAGAATTGGAAATATTTTCCGGCGATTGTAACGTCGCGTTGCGTTGCGTTGCGTGTCGCGTCGGCGATCGGAGATACAAACTGCTTTTAAACAAGCTATTTACCAAGAGATATAACTTAGCATTTTTGTGATACATTTGTTTGCCTCTTTGTGAAAAAAAATTATTAATTAACTTAGTCGCGTTGCAGCACACGATGTCACCTTGTCGCTTTCCGACAAATTCATCCGAGTACAAAAAGAACGCTATATAAAACAAAAAATCGCTTTAAATAACATCGTATCGGTTCGCGATACTTTTTCCCTCAATTTTCCATTTCAATTTTTGATTTTTGAGGTCCACTTTTTTTTTTCTGCTGAATCGAACGGCGTTTCTTTCCACATACGCGCGCATCCTTTTCGCACGGCCGATGGCGAAACGGAAAAATAAATAGCGAGAGAGCCGCCGAGTACAGAATGTACGGCGATCGATCGCTCGTGCGAGCAGCCTCTCGGCACGGCGGTCGTAAATTATAATATGTTCCACGTAACGCCAAAAACGTTACGTGCGTTTTCGGTCCGCGGCGACCGGATGCACGCTTCAACTCATGGATATTAATGACGAGTGTTTTGCGGCCGTGAGAGCCTAACTGACGTCCGACAGATATCACATGCATAAAAGAATAGCCAAAAATTATCCTTGCGATGCAACGCTCGTTAAATTAAATCCTCTCTTGCGTGCGCGTGTGTATCGCATATCGAATATCGCGTACGCTGTCACGCTGTTGCGTTCCACGGCGCGGTAAATCACACCTATCTATCTCCGCGTCCCTCCTCGCCTCCACGTCAAAATCGTCTTTTAGAATAACGACTTCGCGATACGTTAGTCAGTATCGAAATCGAGCAAGATGAAATAAAGTCCCGGTCCTTGGCATGACGCAATCTCTATATTTGTTTCCGGGGTAAGCTTTAAATTTTTACGTCGCGAAAAGAGGTACCGCAGCTTCGCGGCGCCAATAAATCAAGTATAATTTAGCTGAAAGTCAGCCGGTGCCGCGCGTATTTTCGTTAGTTCTCATCAAGTTTTGAACAGCTTTGGTTTGTATGTTATAGATTTTTTTTCTTTTTTTTTTACCGTCACGATATTGCGAGAAACGTTATAAATCGCGAAGCAGTAAGAGATCGCGCTTCTCAATTATTAATCTTCAGTTGGTTAATCTCTCGTAAGAGTTCGCAATGAAAGCTTATAAATCTCGGTCTGGAGGAAGATGACTATTTTTCACACCCGAACGGCACTAATCATAGATTGGCTAACCTTATATCGCAGCGGCCGATTCCGTGAAAGTCGGAAAGTCGCGACTGGCAGAGCGGAAACGACAACTCTTCCACGGAGGGAGAGGACGCGATTGCAAGAGATATACCCCTCGTATACCGGAACTCGATGAAGTTTCCTCAGCCGCGGAATCGAAAGCTGTCGTTTTCAGCTTGGTAACCGGAGTTTCCGCGTGTCGAAAGTTAGAGAATCGCGCGATTCCGAAATCCGATAAGAGGACCCCATTATTCAATCGTGTTCGTATCGATTTTTATACCATTTATTGATTTTATCAAGTTTTTATTCCGCGCTCCCCTTTCCAAGAAATTTATTCTGCCCAAAAAATTTTTTTTTTATAATTTAGAGTTAGGAATAAATTTTATAATGATGTATTTATTAGTTTTTGTATTTTTTTTTTTTTTATACATGCGACACTGAATCTTTCGTCAAAGTTTCCGACGTATTAAAGGGCTCGCCTTTCTTCCTGCACCCTAACGAAAGCGCGAGTGAACACGTACAAAGGTCACTAAAGCGATTCGCGATTTGCGTCACGACTTGTCCTCGATCGGTATGCAAGCATCAAGTATCTTTTATGTGTTGAGGTAGCTTCGGCATTGAAGTAGTTAGACGCCACGAAAGTGAATTTCAGAAGCTACCAGGTGGTGTTTACTGTCTATAGCATTTCTAATCCACGAATCTGTGTCTCGGATCGACTTATTCCTATTTTTCTTTTTCGACATTAGGGAAAAAAAATGACAATAGTCGTCGGCAACTATGTTTCTAAATAGGGAAAGTCGAAAGTAACGCATTAGATGAGAGAGAAAATATCGCTTTATGCTTTAGGAAAATGCTTTTCAAGACGCACTCTCGCGCAACAAACATGCAAAGTTTATATTCTAATTGTTACTCCGTAAGTTATCATTATACCATCGTGCCGTCATGTAATCGACATTGACCGCAATCGGTTGTAAATGTTGCTCTTAGTTGATTTCTAAGATTTCATGGAAATTGCCTGTAATTTATATCGTAATATTCGATACTCATTTCACCATTAGTCAAAGTTTCCATTTATAGTCCCGCGCTACTATTAATCATTTTATTACGGACTTCTGCAACGCGATCAACGCAAATTGCGCAACGTGATCTCCGCCGTGCCAGAAATTAAAATTAGCCTTTAATATTTGGCAACAAAGGCCGGTTACTTACTTGCCGCGGGTGCTAAAAATACGTTTCGTAAATTTAACATTCCCATAACATTTTTATCTCGCCGTGCGTTTAACCTGGCTACCGTCAAGCTTCACTATCGTTCACCTGGACGTGAACGAAAACGTAATTCCGTTGTTTTTTTTTTCTGTATGCCTAAAAGACGGTCGACAGTCGAGTTGATGATGGATTCTTTCTACGCTACATATTCAACGATCCGCGACGCCTTTCGTGCGAATTAACGTAGCGCGTACCGGCCGTTACGAGAGCAACGAACGATAAGATTACTATTGTGGGATACGAAATAGTTGGCACGTGTCCAGCCTTGGCGCCGTCAGGTTTTCGCGCTGACACACCACGTCTGCCTTTGTCCTTTCGAAACCCCCGACTCTGCACCTTACAGTATTTAATTTTAAACTGTCGCGTGACTTAAGACTGCCATCGGCTTTTCTTCATCGGGTCAGTTACACCATTTACATATTTTTTTTTCTTTTTTCTCTCTCTCCACGAGATATCTTTTTGTTTCTTTCGGGTTTAATCAAGCCGATACGTGACAGCGCAACGTTTTATACTTCTATCGTCGTTAGCAATAATTCCTCAAGACCTTGCGTCACACTGTACGCAGTATCGCGCACGTATCACACTTCGGCTGCGCGCTGGAAATAAATTGCCGTCCTGCTCGTCGGGAGGATTGCGTGCGTGAATTTTGGGGTGGAACGAAGCAAGGAAAACGCGAACTCTTGATCGTTATTGCGATAGTCGTGCGACGGACCCGCGGCTCTTCTTGGCAGCTTAATGACAGCTTATCAACGCCAGGTTCATTTCGCTATCGCGCGCGATTATTCACTCAGGCCTGTCCCGTACCTGAATACGCACCTCGATACGCCTCCAGAAATATGTAATTTGCCGACGAGTAATAGGACTAGCGTGCGGAACTCGCGCAGGGTTTTTCGCCTCGCGGTTACGTCATGAAGGTCGCTCTGAGCCGTGGAAAGACCGCCGAGGACGGGATCGCTGCTCTCTGCCGGGCGCTTCTCTCGCGTACCTTCCTCGCCACGTCGAAGGAGTGCGTCCGCAACTGCGTGCAATCGCAACTCGACCTTGATGGGTCATTGCCCCGAGATTTTTATGGAGACAGTCTCTTTCTCTCTCTTTCTTTCTTTCCCTCGCTCTCTTTCCCTTTTTCTTCTCCGGTCCAGGGGATACCGCGGCCTCCTACGTACGTTAGGCGGGCTCTCCGCTGCTTTGTTGGAAATTTAAAAATATCATCGCCCCAGGCGTGAGAAACAGTATCGAGGAAAAGTTGAGAAAGTTGGTAAGATCAACTCTTCGAGGATATCCCGGAATACGCGCATGTGACGGGAATAAATGCGCGGTATCTTTCAATATCTAATAGTGTCAGATAAAAATTCAACTTTTGAAGTAGACGTACGATAAAGTGTACGCTCGCAGAGTTATCGAATAGCTATTGGGTGATCTTTACGAAGTATCTTTACGTCTTATTGTTAGTTTTAACGTAAGGGACCGGAATTGTTTCCTATCTTATGTTAACACCTTTTATCTAATGTTCAGCAAGGTAGTATGCATATAGTACAAATATACAATAGTAGTGTCAAGTGTAGCGCAGCGTTGCTTTCACCGAAAGAACTCTTCTCCGCCGTGAAAGCGAGGCTCGCCCTTAAAATCTTGCTACGCCGAGCCTCAGCCTCTCGTATCGCGCCTTGTTCTCCGATTACGCACTCTTGTAACGCGATAAGTTTACCAGCGAAGCTGATAGTACGCATTGTGTACGCACCGCGCGTCCAGTAATTGCCTAACGCTGTCGCGACACGTATTCCTAATTGAATCTAATCAGTGTCGTTTTAAAAAGTACTCTTTTTCACAAACACGTCCAGCCATATCTTTTATATTCGAACCATTTGTATTACGGCGCACGATGGCATTCAAAAGCGTAAGTGCGCGTTTTAACGCTTGCTGCGAGCGAACGGCATGCCTTTAAACGGATCTTGATTCACGCTTAAGACTCGTAAGTATATTTCACCTTGTGTTCCGTCGAGTGGCCGGCCTAATTGTTAGCGCGTGCATTTAGCGTCTTGCGCAATTCGTGTACCGACATTTTCAATCACGGACACGTTGAAGAAACGGAGACCGTGGTTAGACCTTTGCACACCTTACGCGGCGCGAAATCCGCGAGCGCGTAGAAAATCTGACGCACACGTTTCCTCATCGTGGAAGTCGCTTGCGCATTTTTTTTTCTTCTTTTTTTTTTTTTTTTCCTCAATTATTGCGATTAACATCGTCGCGGTTACACCGCCTTGACTCAAATCTCTGCGCCCCAATTCTTATTATGATACGCGATTATTATTTTTTTATTTAATTTCTTTATTATACTCGAGCACGATTTCAACATCTTGTCTTTTAATTAAATCGTGCAGCAGCGCGGACAAATGTCAGGCAAGTGTTTATCGCGCAATAGATATCAATAGGATCAAATCGTCTTGGCTTGATAGTCCGTCGTGTGGCACTTATTGCCAGATTAGAATGCACTCTATTCATTGAAACGAAGCGAGCGCGCGGCAGCCCGTTACGATCGCGGGGATGTAGCCGTAGATTGCAGGAAGGCCTGCATCAGCGTTAAAGTGCATTATGGTGTCCTCGACAGCGCTCGGTTGTCCTAATTCGGCCGTCGTCATCGTCACGAAGTGGGCTTCGACCGTTTGCAGGACGTGCAATTGCATAACGGACTCGACTGCGTGTCGGACTTATTACGAGCGGCCGCGTAGTGCCTGCTGTAACAGCGCCAATGACATTTCTGGGGCATGCGAGTCCTTTGCGTCACGATAATCCGGTATCGCTGCGTGATACGCAAAATTAGCAATTATTTCCTAGAGTCGATTTGTATTAAAACTGACAGGGAAGTACTATCCACGAAGACGGATGACGTCCGGACGCGACGAGTTCTCTTTCTCAATCCGGCCCTCTCGTAACGCCGTTTTTTTGACGTTTGCAAGTTTGTTTCGCCGATGACGTTAAATTAAGAATCAAATGTGGGTTAATTAGACGCGGTATTGAGCAGCCGTGATCGAGCCGGTACCTTAATGCATGTTATGTGAGGAAAGTGCTCGAGGGGGAGCAGCCAGAATGCGGTTCGAAAACGTGGCATTGGCTCGGCCTTGCACGACTTTGTTCCGAGAGTTTGCGCAAGAACGAGCGGCAGGCCAGCTCGGTGAGTTCTTTGTCATCGGTGTTCCAATGGCGCGCGAAATTTGCCGTGAAAATGAAAATCTATCCCTCGCTCGGCTCTCGTAGTCGCCGATTTCGAGGCATTGACTTTCCTCGATACGTTTCTCTTCGCCGGATCGATTTTCGACGCACGCCCGCGATCGAAACCGCGACACGGACCCTAGGCTTGCCGCAAGGTGAGGGGAAAGCTTCAGCGACCGGGCACAGTGAAAGAGAAAGGCCACGGGAAAGGATATGTACTGTGATAGCGGTGACTCGATCCTCCTCTCCTGGTGCATCAGCACGGTGACCTTTCGTTGTTACGAAAGATTTAATACCTACGATTAGCGGCATGCGCGAAGGAAGAAAGACGTTATTGATGATGCCGCACGACGAGGTAATCGACGGCATCATCGTATTTCCGTATTCTAACTGATAAATAAAATAGTGGATCGCGTAGCTCTTCTTTCCTCCCACGCCGCCAGAAATTTGCACGTTTGAACTTTAACGTACATATTTACGACACGATCGCGTTGGGTGTATGAATATTCGATATTGAATTTAATATTATTTCAAATGCCGATTAGTTCCCGTCTGTTCCCGGACTGATAGCGGACTGCATATACCCGCCGTTTGCGAAAAAGTACCCGGTGAAAATTTCATATCGAGAATTAACGCGGTGTCTTATCGCTCTTAGACCGCTACGGAATTACAAATTAAATACTGCTCGTTATCTGCCGCGGCGGCTTAAACGTTAATTCCAAGATGGTCCACGACTGGCCGCGACACCCATAGTAATTCCTGGTATAAAGTTTTCCTCCCGTGCAAGAAGTGGCTTCTCAAAGAGAAGATTGGATAAAGGACCAAAAAGCGCGCCGATAATCCTGCCGCGGCACAGCATTAATTGCGCTGGTAGGCACCGCGGCCAGAAATAGCGCAGCGAAAACAGTACTTTAAATAATTTATTCCCGATGCGCGCTTAGGCCACGCGATAAATAAAGGGCGGAGTGAAACGCGCGAGGAAACGAGCGTGGAACTAGATTACGGTGGCCGGTCGACCTGTCGTTAACGTCGGTGATTCATGATGTTAGACGAGCGCTGAGAGGATAACCCTCCACGCACACTGACGGCCAACCCCTTCCCCCCTCCCTCTTACCCTGTGAATTTATGACTCTGTGCACTTTATGATAAGAACGCGCGTATGCGCCCCTTTACGACGAGGAGGCGCGGGTTAGCGCGCTTGTTTAAGACGCACTCGCGTCTTTAGCCGCGCAGTATTTTTTTCGATCGCCACGAGATAGAGCCGCGATTATCCGAATTAATGGGAACGTCTTTGGATATCGGGACACGCCCGCGGAGGAAACTGCGAATGAATAGATCGAAGTAGCGGAGCAGCGATAACGAACGCGGCGATAACAATTTTCTTATAATTACTTAAATCCGCGTATCGAAATAGATATTAGCTAATTTTAATAGAACGTCGCGTTTTCCAGTTAATTTTCCTCGGCTCGTCTCGCCTAAGGTGCATGCAGTTTAATTATCTTAACGATATCGCATTTCTGTAATTCTGTAAGGATTGGAAAAAAAAGGAAAAAAACCTACTTACTGTCTATTAGCGTGAGAGTGTCGCGTACTCCGAGCGCTTGGTATTAATAAAGATCTTAGTTAAAGGTTCTTCGCAAGGAATTTCGCAAGGACGCGGCGCGTCGAGAGGTATTCGTGTATTATGAAGATAAAATCTATCCGTGGATAATCATCGTGCCGCGCACCGCGAGGAGAGCTTAATGATGCTCGCAAAAAACGTGCAATGACATCACGCCACGATGACGACAGTTGCATTGACAATTCCGAGGTCATTCGTTTCGGCAACCGCTCCTTCAAATAGCTCAATTAATTTGAAATTTTTTTTTTTTTTTTTTTCCTCAAATATCGTGATTCGTTGTAAAATAAATAAAAAAAAATTCCCGAGAGGTAGGCGCTGCGATGTATAAATATGAAGTAGAGCTTTTGCAAAATGCGACGAATGTCCGAGCTACGATTGCAATCGATTCGTGCAGATAAACAGAGGCGCGCGCAATCGCGGCACAACCGACAAGTCGCAGAAAATTGCACGATTAATGACGATGGTCGAATCAGCCGAATTAACGATAATGATGAACGATTAGCTAAACAATGAATATCGTAGAATCGGATCAAAGAGAGTTATAAATCAGAATTAATTTCTGACGGGCAATCATGTAATCGTTTTAGGCCGCGATCTAAACATTGCAGCTGTTTGACAATCACGTGCCATTGTTTTCGACTACGGTCCACTTTCGCCAGATATCTGTGTTAATATGTACGTACAAATTTCCAAAACCGGATATAAAAACGAAGTAATTTAAATTAAATTCAATTCAATTGCATTCATTTTAATTAAATTTACTTTAATTAATACGAATTACATTAAATTAAATTAAATTAAATTTAATAACTCGACTTTTGAATTTAACAATCACGCGCGCGCGCGCAATTATCTGCCGATCTACGTTTAGCCGGTACAGAGATTCTTAAATCGCATAGTTGGTTACAGCACAAGACTTTCGTTTCTTACATCGTGGAAAAGTATTCTACTTTTACACACGCCTCCACTTTCTGTATACGCGATTTGAACTTTAATGCCCATTGTGCTGCAATCTTAATTAAGCTTCCGCGTCGCGGAAGATGTATTATTTAATCACTGTAATATGTAATGTAATATTTGCGGGATATGGAATTCACCTGAAAGCATCGAATATTAGGAAAGATGTGAATTCTTGTGCAAGTGAATTCTTGTGCAAAAGCGATATCGGCTCTCTTTGCGCGCGCGATATCGCTCTGGCACGCATTACGTCGTTATCGATACGTCGCATATTGCAAATTTCATCAGGAAATTTCAGTTTGCATAAAGTGCGCTCCAAGCAAAGCGTTATCGTTACATCTCGTAACGCGATATTCGTGTGACAGTGCTACGTGTCGGCTGTAATATATTTTGCAAATTATATGGAAACATGTCATTAGTAGACTCGCGGAGTTCGAATTCAACAAGGAGATACCTTCTTATTCATTTTCTGTCGCCTCGCGACAAACTTGGCATTTTATTTTATTTTATTTTTTTCTTTTCTTGTTAACAACAGGACAGATCAATATACCAAACAATGAATAATTCAGTTAGTGCTAACATCGAGGAAATCCTCAATTATTGTCAGTAATGATGATCGTGACAACCACGTCCCAGTTGCAGGTTTCGCTTGCCGACCACGTGCACTTTATTGTTCCTTTCGTTGCGAAGAACGTTATCTAAGATATATCCAGTCACTTTTTTTAACAAGGATCTATGATCCGTGCGTTTGAAAATCCGGCACGCAACTACGATTTTTCATTTCAAAACTCCGTTTTGACTGAATTTTTATTATATTAACAAGAAGGCAACTTACTAACGTTTGACAATCTACATTACTCCTACATTACTTTTAGAGATTCACAATGTGTATTACATAACTTTTACCCACTAAAGGGTATTGTAAGCCATCAAATATTACTACAGATTTTTTTTTTTTAATATAAATAATTAATCGTTATCTATTATAACAAAATTTTGTAATAACTTAGTTATATTTCGGTATACTTATTCTATCTTATCTTATATTGATTAGATAAGATTTATCTGCAAATATATTAGATCAATATTTGCCGAGCATTAATACCAATCAATATTATTATTAATATTGATATATCAATATAATAATATACCAACTAATAAGTTACTAGATTATCGGAGGACAAATTGTAGAAATTAAATATTAATTTATTTTTTATCATCACCGTAGACGATCGTCGCAATTTATCCCTCCGTGAAGGTTCTAAACTCGTGTAGATGAATGTCTGCCTGCGACTACAAAGACCGTTGCTTCTTTTTCAATGTAGACACTGCTCCCATGCAACATCCCATATGTTCCCCAATATCCTCGTGTCCCGGAGGAATCTCCCTTCCCATCGGAGTCATGTAAGTTGACCAATCAACCTTTCTCTCTCTGTTTCCCGCTCTCTCTCGCTCTCTCTTCGAACTCCCCTCTCGATCCTCCACCAGCTCCCTAGTCAAAGACTTCGTCTGGCGTCTGGCGGCAGTTCGGAGCGAGACGCCGGCACGACATACGACGGGTATTTTCGTCCGAAATTCACCGGACCCCGGAATGTAGTTTGATTTCGGTATCCTCGTACGTAAACGTTTTTATAGAGTTGTGGTTTCTAAATCGAGGTGCTTCGTCGGGACAGATCGTTGCTCCGTTCACCGTGCCGAATTCTGTGATTTGAAGAGCACGGCAAGAACGTGTCGACAGTTGATGTGGCGGTGCGCGTAACAGGTCCTTGCTTATCCTTTCGAACGGCGACCGGCCGACCGGCGACCGGCTCCCAGAAACGGCTTCTTAATGCTCGGGATTAATTAAAAGATCGGAACGCCACGGAGGTGGAAAAAGTTTGGTGAATTCAACAACTTGGGCCGGTGTCTTGTTAAAGATATTCCCGAGTTTCCATCGCCGTGATCTTCACAAAAGACAAGTGGGGAGAGGGAGGGGGGTATCGTACATTTGCACGTGCTCGCGGAAGATAGCCCGAATATACGTGAGATATCACGAGAACTGTAAGATCTCGGTACACCGAGAGCTCCGCTTCCAACTCTGTTCCTTCCATTCAAGCACGTCGCATTCATCCGGCGCGGCAACAGCAGCCGATACGCGCGCATACCTACACATATATGCGAACAATCGGGAGAAGAAAGCGCGTCCGGTTCGCGTTCTGTCCTTTAACGTCGTTCTCTACGGGCCGTTCAGCATCCAGAAGCGGAAAAGGCGGTGACACCGCACGGTGATCGCTAGACCGCCGTTCTCCATCCGCGTAATTCCGAAATGGACCGGCCAAAGGTTACGCGCGAGAAGGAATTACGAAATGCCGTGACGTCGGGTGCCGATGGGAGAGGAATGCCGGCGTGTTGAACCGGACGGATCCGTTCCTTTTATCTCCCGGTGGAGGACGTCGTCGAGTGCCGCGAGATGCGACCTGGACACCGGAACGTCATCCGGACGGATTCGAATGGCTGGCGATCGACCAGGCTGTTCTGACTACCACCGTGATCACAGCCGATTAGTTTCCTCGTATTTCTCGTGAGTAGAAAACAACGCGGGCAAAAATTTTTCGAGCAAGAATTGCTACGGGCGTCGCGGTGGCTGCGGACGATCTTGGAATTGTGGATTTAAGTGCTGGCCATTGCCCGCCGTAGGATTTAATTTCATCATTCCTCGATGGTCCTCAGCTACTGCGACACTGTAATAATTCGTATTATACAATTTTCTCCGTGAAGCTCTGTACCCGAGGATCGTTGCATTCGTACGCTCTGAAATCTAGATCGGTTTGATAATGCCCAAGCAATATTATGTTGGAGAGTAACACTATTAAAGTTTTTATCTCGTATAGCTGCAAAGCGCTTGGTGTATAACGGTATCAGAATCCGCTAGTATCGAGATTTAGTCCGATGAGGGGAGTATTACTTTTCGATATACTCGTACAAGTTTCAAGTTTTTGTTAAGTTTTTTTAATACCGTTTGCGAGCTCACTTCTCCGAGGAATGCCTTTTTTTTTCTTTAAATTTGCTATCAACGAGTGGTCAAGAGTCTAAAAAAAACTAATTAAAAAACTTTTCCGGTTTTGTAAATAAATTTTCTTTAATTCAACGTAACGCTATGTATTCCACGGAGGTAAATAAAAACTTGAAACACATTTAAAAAAAAAGAAAAGAAAAAAGAAAAAAAAAGCCCAAAAATATACGTATGAATTCCAAGAATTTTTATTGGTAGTTGTGAGATTGACGAAATTTTCGTGACGCAATTAGGCGTTGATCGTTTTGACGGGTTCGTGAACGAGGCGGATTGCCTGAAGGAATTACCGTTAAAGCGATCGTGACCTCGATCCACCTTTAGTGGATTCTGTGTATGGATCCGCGTTTCTGCAATTGCATGCTTAAATAATTTTATTAGGTTCGCCGGGCTCGTTTTGATGGAAATCGACGTAATAGTAACAAGAAAAAGGTCTGAATTTTGCCATACGATTATTACACTTATCGGTGGCGTTTACGAGCTAAAAGTAAAGCGCGAAGGACATCGAGCGTCCTCCACGTTCTTTTCCTCTCCGGAGAAATCGGCTGCTCTACACGCATCGTATGTCCGTACCGGTGCATAGAATTTCGTTCGAGTACCATTCATCGCGGCCGCACGCTACAAATTATGAAAGTGTGTGAAAGCCCTGGAAAGAGCTAAATACACGCGGCTCTCGTTCGATTAACCAATATCGCACGATTGTTCGTTTTAATGACCCAATTCAATTGATTTTAATGACGTCAATCAATTAAATAAAAAAAAGGCTGAGCGAAGGATTCAATTTCCGTTATCGACGAATAACGAGAACGCGCGATAAGTACATACGGAATAGTTTTATCGTGTTAATCGATATATTTTGTAACGAACGGCCTCGGTGTTACTTTAATTTTCAGTCGTCAATGCCTCGAAGCAAGTTTTTTTTTCTTTTTTTTTTCTGTTTTTTTTTCCACGACGTTACAAATTATTTTTAGTTTTTATGTAGGTATATTAGCTTTATTGTCTTTAAAGAAGTGTCGCGCGCGTTCGTGACTGGTCGGGCAATTTGTTTGCGATCGAAGTTCGTTTAATTAATCGTCATTTGTTCCGCTACTTTTAATTCGTGGAAGTTCAGGTAATTAATTCAATTCTCGAAGGACAAGCGCGATCTTCACGCGCCGGATTGCCATTCTTACGTATGTATAATTTGCGCCAGGTGCGAACAAAGAAAATAGGTTACGAGCTGATAACAATAACAACATATTATAATGCATCATGACGCAATCGAGATATAATCTGTCGAAGAAATTATATTGCAGTACCTCGTGCTCGCGCTCGTGTAAACGCTGCCGAGACGTTCTTCCTTGTAATTGTTAATTATCGGTATCTCATGGTCATTATCACTATCAATATTATAATTTATACATTTAATTTATGTTACGAATATTAAAGACTCGCGACTTGTGAAATAAGTAGAATTATTTATAGGTAAATGAGTTGTAATTATAAAGATATATCAAAGAAAAGAAAAAAAAGGGCTTCGCAAACTTTATTTTTATTTTATTATTAAAAAAAAATATATATTACTATTCACGCTCGATATTTGCTGTGACGCAACAGAAAATAAAGGCAAAAGAAAAAGAAAAAAAAAAAAGTTCTGTCACGTTCAAGTAATGAAAACTAGTTTGACTTGCCGAGATTAATTAAAAGAAGTATGCGATCATAATTAAGGCTGCAGCCTCTTCTTGAGTAACGCGCACGGCAGATGTGACATATCGATAAAATGCTCGATATATCGCGAGCACGAGTTTGCGGCGCGCATTTTCTAGAGGTGATAAATGTATAATCTTTTGCTCGCGGGAAGAATGACGTGCGTTAAGACCAATATGCACGACTAAGCTTGACCTCCGGCTCTTCTCTCGGTAACGGTTGTATGATCCAAGTATCACAACCTGACTTTATCCCCGATAAAGTCGGACGTAGCGCAACAAGCGCGTCACGTAACACTGGCGCGTTGCGTCTCCACGTATGGCGGCGCATCATTGCCGAATACGCAGCCGAATCTCCGAAATGTAATTTCAATTCTCTCATCCGCGGAGGAAATTGTATAGTAAGAATCACCATGATGACACGGTAGTTGCGGGCCACCTTAGAATTATGTTTAAATGCCACGGCATGAAGTTTTTCCTCCGTGCGATCAAATCTATCGGGCGATGCCGTCTTGGAATTTCTTTTCGACGACGCGATTTATGAGGAAAGAAAAAAAAATTTTTTTTTTTGCAGCTTTTAATTATCTTGAGATTCTACCGTGAAATTTTTAATCGGCTCTAAAATCAACAATTTTATATAATTTCCCGGCGACATCTGCGTTGTTAATAAATATGTTGATACAAATCTTAATTAATGCTAGTAGAAATATGTATATAAATACAGGTATTCGTGTGAAATGTGAAAGTAGCATTCTCGCCGAGAAAAAGCAGTCGTTTGTCGACAGACATTTTAGGTTTCGTGCATGGATTTATTGAAAAAAAAAAAACGAAAAAAAATAAACCAAACAAACCGTTTGATCATCGTCTATCTTGCACCTTTTGTCGTAAACGATGATCGGATAAAAGCCAAGTGGCACCCATGTCGCTCGAATCAAAACTGCATCTACACGAGAGAAGGATCTTGTGCAGTTATCCCTCGACGAGATGATGACGTGCGTGCGGCCGGCAATTTAAAGTTCCATTTGCTTCCTGTGGTAGGGAACAACGGCCTCGTTTCGACATTCAATACAGTGCCGTTAAGTATTTACGTGTAATAGGCTTAATCGCTACACCGTAATACGAAGGAAAGTATTTTATTAAGCCGCGCGTTTATTATAACGTATACACATATGCACGGTTTGACAAAAAGAGAGGAAAAGAGCGCGCGATACCGGCTAAAAATAGTTTTATGGGCGTACTTGAACGCGAATGAGTCCTATCGAATCGTCGATGGTTTTCCAAGCCGCGGTCGAGACAAACTTTAGAGACGTTAAAAAAATAAAAAAATAAAAAAATAAGAAACTAAAAAGCACGATAAGTTATAAGAGAAGCAAAGAGAAAACAAGTAAAAACGCGTAAAAATATTCCGGCGTGATTTGTCCTCGATTAATCGAGGAAAGAAAAATCAATCGCAGCAACGTTCGTTTACTCTTCCGATTTCTTATCAGACGTCACGCAATCCAAGGTATCTATAACGCGACGTATCGTTCGTTATATCTCACGCCGCGGAGATGCGCAGTTAATTATAAGTGTCAATTAATCGACGTATTCGGTCACTGATCACCGGCATTAAAACGTGGGCCAAGTAACACATGTTGCCATATTGACGTTGTGTAAAACATACATAAATGAGCCGCCTCGGGAACCGCGTGGCTGACGAGTGTGCCGCGTCGAGAATCAAAAGAGTTCACGCCGCATTTGATACACGCGGCACGTATAAACGTGTGTGTATGTAAGTGTGTGTTCGTATTATGTACGACCAATTGCAGGCGATATTGCACGACAGAATACTATCTCGCTCTCGAATCGCCAAGATCGACGACGGGATGAGACTGGTGAAATCGCCTGTTATAGAGCGTCTTTCCTCCCTCTCTCGTCGTTCTACTCGTGATCTATCCTTTTCAGTGCCCTCTCCCCGCTTTTTTTTTTCCTTTTTTTTTCTCTTTCCTCTTTCCCCCTCGTACAATTAGGGTTAATTAGCACGCGTAAGCGAGAAATCGCAATTGGAGCAGGCGAACGTACGAGCCAGCAGTAACAGCGGTAACAGCATCACTCGCTCTCTCTACTCGACTTTCCACAAAATCGTCCTCGCTGGACTGCGCGCACATGTCGTCATTCCTCCGGTCTTTCTCTCGCGCTACCATTGAAACCGGTCTAATTTCGATGATTTCAGCTCTTGAAACTACATATAAGATCTACACGTACGTATGTACGTAGCGGAATAAAAAAAACTGAGAATGTTGTTTAAGTCTTAAATGACATTAACTGTCACGTATAAAGCAAACGTAAAGAATAACTTCCTTTCGATGTTTTTTTTCTTCGTCGAAAACTTAAGGAATAGCATAAAACTTGTTCCGTAAGAATTGAACATTTTTCCTTTAAAGTGTTTCTTTTTTTTTCTTTTCTTTTCTTTTTTTTATCAGTAAAAAAAAATAATACGTGCGAGTATATGTATTTTAAGTCGCTTTCGCGTTTTTGTTCGCGTTGCATTTGTCGAAAGTATGCCGAGGCTATTACTGAATAGCCTCGGTATCCTTGTGAGATTCTGCAGTTATCGGCAATTATATTACCGATTTAAATAATGCTAGTGATTTCGTGGGGGATATTACTGACGTAGGATAGATTCTTTGACACTCTCTTTCTTCGTGGCGGTTAATAGCGGAGGAAGAAATCGCGGAGGTGCAACGGAATTACGTAAGACGCGGAATGCAGATGCATCTTGCACGAGCGCTCGTAATGAATCTTCGACTCATCCTAAAATAACTTTTTGCCACAGCCTTATTAGATAATACCAATGCATCGTGCACTCGAAACGTCACACACGTTTCTTAAAAAAAAATAAAAAAATATGTTAAAAAAAAAAAAATACAGCTGATATTCCGTATTGACGATCCTAATGACATCCAGCTGATTGATTCAGTCGCGAAAGCAATTAAAGCTAAATTCGGCGGACCGGTATTTTCTGCGAAAGTCGTGAAATCACTTTAAATAACCAGCCACAGAAGATGATACAGCCGCTGTGACTCAGCTACTATGTATCTTGTGTACATGCAACTTTGATGAATAAAATTTATCGGTGACTGACGCAAGCGGATAGAGGATTATCGGCAAGAAGGCGCACATGTGCGAGAGATTTCTACCGTGTAGAAAACGCAAAACAAGCGGGATAAATGCAACTTTTTTTTTTCCGCGAAAAGCGCAACAATTCACGAATGTGTTTTTTAATTAGAACCTTGAAGCGTAATCACGATTGTAACGAAGAAATATTTATTATTTTATTTGTTCTTTTATTTATTCGGCGACTTTTTTTAGCGAATGCATTAACGTATGAACAAACACGTGAAATATAAATTTTTTTTAATAATATCTTATCAACGATCTAAGATTTTGGAGCGAATGATAAATGCAACGAGCACGTTCGAGCATGTGTAAAACTTTAAAAATTCGAGCTCGTTATGTTCCTCGTGTTTTAATTACTCCTTTAAAGAACTTTCGACTGTTACAATTTTTAATTTGACGATAACGAGAACGTTACAAGCTGAAACGTCAGCTGTTAAATCTTGACGAATAAAAAAAGAAAGGACCGACGCTTGGAAAAATCGTCGATAGAGAGTCGCGCGAGAGGAAAGTTTCGGGGAGGGAAGTCCCAAAATTTTCCTTCGGATAAACGTAATGGAAGAGTTGTATTGATCGGTGACGATTGAGCCGATACGAAGGCGTTCGTTCCGCACAATTTGCGTTCCGGGGGCCGGCCGGTCCGTTGTTGTGCGGGATTGCTAATTCCGAACGGGACGATAAGAACGGGGTCTGAATTAAACGGGAACGAGGTGGCATCACGCTTGCATGTGCGCGAGCCGCGTATTGCAATTGCTGTGATTCGATTTGCCGAGCTTAACGCGTGGCGGCCAATTAAACAAATACACAATTATCAACGATCGCGATTCGTGCGCAGTTACAAAATGCCAGGTATATTAAAAGAATTGTAATTAACGTGGAAAACATCGATGGATAGCTATCGATGAAATTATCATTTGGCTAAGTACGATCACCAAGTATAATGAGCCCCGCGGATTAATCAATGTGACGCACGATAAAGTGAGCAACGGCTCGTGCGGCGGGGAGCCTCGATGGGAAATCCTAGGCCGCGGCAAAACTTGATCCTTGAAAGTCCGCCATCATCACCTAGGTTTAGAAAGAGAGGAGAGGAAAAGATAGACAAGGGGAAACATCGTCGGGCAAAAGGCTCAGTGGTGGTCAGGAAGGGAGGAGGTTAGTTGGAGCGAGGTGCAAAAGGTGAAAAACAGTTTGCCATCAGCATAACCGGTTCCACGTATCTCCGAAGCGGGTCCTGCGATCTTTCTCCCTTCTTGTTCTCTCTCTCGTTCCCGCGTTCGAGACTTCTCTCGAGGCTCGCGCGATCCAGCCAACGGGGTTTCGCCCGACAGGGTCGCTCGCTTTCTTGATGATAGTCGAGTACCCGGCTACCGGTAGCGGGTGTCCTTATACAGTTAAAGACATTATCTCGTCTCTTGCCCTAAATTCTGTTGACTAGTCATGGATTATTTCGCAGCTCTCGTCCTGTCCGCGCCGAGCTCGCGGGATAAATCATTTATTCGCTTTACTACGTCCTCCTCTCTCGCAACGCGATGACTTTACAGCCGGCTTTGCAATCGAACGAACCATCGATGGTCTAAATGAGGCTCCATATGGACTTTAATCCGAAATGATTGAGCTACCATTCTGTACACGTCGTAGACATTAAATTATCCACACTTTTAACAATTAACTTATTTTACACATGAAGTAACCGATACTTTGAGAATCTCGGTAAGAATGGAATAAATAATAAATTGGCTCGTTTAAATAATAAATTGGTTAATAAGTAGTTCGGTTTTTTTTTTAATCGTCGCATTAGTCGCATTAATCGCTTTGATCTATTTAATTGACACTTTGTGGATGACGGAGCTTTCTTGTTTCAGATCCGGGTCTTAGGACGAGAAAGTGGACGCTTTTGAATACGACGGAAATTTAACGATCGAGTAAACGTCGGGAAAACCAGCAGGATGACAACGATACAGAATTGCGGCGGTAGCTCGTCGAGGTGTGCGAAGCGCGCTTTTGTCTTCGTGTTCGCCTGGGGACTGCTGATGATTGCAGCGATACAGTTTCGTCACCTGGAGAACAGAGTTGCACGTCAAGATAGTGGTCTCACGGCCGAGGAAGGCCTCGGTAGTCTAGTGGAAGTCGACGGTGTCGGGAACGATCGAGGCGCGAATCGAGGCTTCTCCGAGAGCTTGAGCATGTCTCGATATCTTTTGCAAAGGTCGTCTCTGAGCGAGCTCACTAATTCCGGTGGTAACGGCCTGCTGACTACCCTGACCACCCTTAGAAACCGTTTAGAAGCGACGACAAACCCGCTGGAGCTGGAGCCGTTACTAGACAAGAGGCCCGCCAAGACCGAGCAGCAGCTGATCGAAGAGATCGCCGAGAGGATACCGAGCCTACCGCTGAGCGACTGGAGCAAAAACAACAAGCTGACGAAACGGGCAAACGAGAGCTGCGCGAAGTATCCGCAGATCTACGATTTGGAATTTAATAATATCTACTGGCAAACTCTGCGAACGAGTAACGGAACGTTTCAATTTTTCGGCGCGTTTTACGATAATCGGAAGCTGTCGAAGATCGGCCCGGCGGTAAGGATCGTCGGCATGATCGATCGAATCGAGCCGATCGTGAAGACCTACTGTCAACTGTGGTACGAGGGCGAGAGCGAGCCCAAGATCGTCGAGACGCTCGAATACAAATATATTTGGTACCCTAAATGGGGTAATTACAAGCAAGGAATTTACCAGCCATACGTGATAGCGTGTCGAGTGCCACCGCAAATGTACGGCAAGCCACCTTCATCCGTCTCCGTAGTAGAGAAACGTTGCGACACGGCCACGAATCATCTCCGAGTAATTTACAATAAACCCGAGCGTAAAAAAGGCTTTGCGGTGTGCGTAAAAGGCCTGGATTTTCTGCACGAAGATCTGTCGGTGCGGCTAGTCGAATGGATAGAACTTATTAGCCTACTGGGAGCTGACAAGATCTACTTCTACGAGCTACAGGTGCATCCGAACGTGACCAAAGTACTGCGGCATTATCAGCATCTGGGTATGGTGCACGTGACCCCGTTGACTCTACCGGGCGGCCAGCCCAACGTGCCCGCTTTTCAGCACATGTATCTTACGAAGAAAACTAATCACAAGCGACAGAACGAACTGATACCCTACAACGATTGTTTGTACAAGCACATGTACGAGTACGAGTACATCGCGCTGCTGGACGTCGACGAGGTGATTATGCCTGTGAAGGACACGACCTGGCAAGAGTTGATGCGCCGGGTGCTGCCCAAGGCCCTGCAAATCCGGAACGAGACCCGCGCCTCGTATAACGTCAGAAACGTCTACTTCCTCGACGACCTACTGCACTCTCACGGTTACTTCAAGGACATACCCAAGTAAGTAAGGTTTTCACTTTCACGTCGCGCATATCGACCGTTCGTGATGAGAACGCGAAGGTGGATGGCACGTAAATACGTTAAGCGTTGATATCAATCCGCAACCTTTATTGCAACTGATTAATAAAATTTTAATTACAACCGTGATGGAAGAACATTATTTAATGACCTAGGAAATATATCTGTTGCGAGAAAAAATGTACGTATAATAAATTTTTTTAATTTTTATTTATTCATTTATTTATTAATTAATTTTTTTTTTTTTTTACAGTAATTGTGGAATTTAAAATAGTTAATTTTTAATTATACTCACATGTCTTCTATTAAACACATGTTTCTTATATTAATTATAATTTATCACAAATAAAATCACGAAAATTGTCTTCGCAGGTACATGCATATGCTCCAGCACGTGTATCGCTCGAAGAACTTTACGAAACCAAATCAATACATCAAATGCTTTCACAATCCGGAACGAGTGGTCACTTTGCACAACCATTTTCCGCTGGCGTGCTTGGGCGCCGGATGCACCAGTTATCCTATTGAGACTGAGGACGCGCAGTTACAGCATTACCGCGCCGATTGCGTTCGATCGCTGAAGAAAACCTGCGTGGAGTATCGAGAAAACAGCGTGATAGACACGACAGTATGGCGTTACAAAGATAAGCTGATCAGCAGGGTCACCGACACTTTAAAAACACTCGGTTTCTTCGGCTTGAGATAGCACTGGAGATTCGTCTTTTCTTTTCCTTGCTCTCCTTTTTTCTCTCCCATGAAGATCTAATCGATCGCCGCGGGAAGAATGAAAGAAAGGACTGTACTGCCGGGACGAGAGGCGATGAATCTATCAGCGGGAGGTAATTGCTGGTGGGACTTGATCAGAGATTTAATCCAACAGATAATCGAGACCGGTATAATCGGTGAAGTGAATCCATTTCTAGTGACAGCGTAATATCGCGTCTTATATTTCTGTGTGTTTTTATGCGCATGAGAGTAGCGTGGATCGGTTGTCTAATTTTTCTCCGATGATAGTGCTGCAGATATGCATGCTGTTGTGTCTGAGGCGTCAAAATATCCTTATCAATCGATTGAATTACGATTTACAATTACGAGGAAAACCGCAGTATTTTTCTTTTTCCTTTCTCTTTTTTTCTTTTTTTTTTTCGTTTGTAAATAATTTTTTTTAAGTCTTATGTATGCTCAATGAAATATAGGACACACCAAGCCTGCGATCGATCGTTAGCCATAGCGAATAAGCGCAATGTATCTCGGTAAATAAAATACAATTAGTACTGTGTGCAGTTTGAAATTTTCGTAAAAGTTACATTATAGGAACGTAAATAACTTTTAACATTGTGCTTTAACGAAGAATATTAAAAAAGGAAAAAAAGAACAAAAAAATTACACGAAAGAAAAATGAAACAGTAAAATTATTAGTTACATTAAGAGTATTATTTCGAAGGTATTTATATTTAAGACAACTACGGTAAAACGTGAAAACTTTCCTTTTTACTGTTTAACGCTTGAGAATATTTGTTTTGGAATGGTGCTAAGAGAATATCGACCATTCCGACGACTGAAACGCTGTGAGGTATATAAGTATCAATATTAAAGACTTTTAGAATATCTTTTGTAATCATGAAGCGATTTGATCTGTAGATTTTCAGAACAAGAAGCAGAAACCCTTTTATTTTAGTTTTTTTTATTATCGTCGTATTTAATAAAAAAGCCAAAAGAAAAATAAAAGTAAAATAGCGACGAAATAGAGTCACGTAAAATCGTTCCTCTGTCACAGCTCTTAATTGCTTCGTGATTTCAAAGATCCTTATGATAAACCTCGATCGCTTTCTGCACGATGAAAATTGATCACTATTTGACATCGTTAATGAAAGCAAGAAGGCGATTCACGTTTTTATCATGAGATTTATCGATATAAAGGGACCATTGTAAATAAGAGTCAATTAAAGTTAGAAAAATCGATTCGCATGACGCCATTGATTTATTCACTAGCGTAAAACAATAGTGCATTTCTTGAAGCTTATGTGGGCCGTTTTTTTAGCTGAAACATTGACAGATAAAATGGCATTTTTATTTCATTAAATTTGATTCTGTTTCTATTTATACTTATTTAATGTAATACGTAATACAGAGATTATTATACATGTAAAATCTCTGTATTACTTATTATTACGTAACAATATGTCGCATACATATGAAGTTAGGAACAATTATAAGATTAAAATATAATTAATTAATTGATTTAAATATGATTATTTAAAAATGGTTATTACTCTTCGAGTTTACCAAATGAAAAGAAAAACTGAGTGAATTCCTCGCATAATCAACGGTTCGTACGTTCTTTTAAGAAGCAAGCAAACGTTTTATTTGCTATTTTTATTCTTCGATATATTATATCATCGAAATGTTTGTGAAATAATAAATTGCTACAACAAGATTAAAAAAAGTATTTTTATACGTGCCTATAAATGCCCTGCATTTATCGAAGTTTGTTATCATCATTAGTCTTAACAATGCGAATGTACCTAAGTGGGTAACGATAAATTTTTGTAGGTAATGATGTAGACTTTGGAATGTATTTGCCCTAGTTTAGTGTCATGTGAATTGCGTCGACTTGTCGTGCGTATGTCCAAATTGTCGGACGTTATCATCGTGTGATGAGTCAGCATGTCGTTCGACGTGCGTCACGATAATCGATGGCGACTGTAACATAAACTCCCATTAATCAGACGACCGCGATATGATATACCGAAAGAGAAAGAGAGAGAGATCTCGAAACTACAAACATCCTATTGATTCGTCATTTATTCCATTTATTTAAGTTTTCGGAAATATTTTTACGCGTTAGAACACAATATTACAATTTTTTTTAACGTAAAAAATTATTTTATGTAAATAAATTCGAAGCAAATGATCCTAAAAGTAAATGAGAGTTCGTGGACAAAGAAAATATTACAAAGCATGAAAAAGATATTTAAGAAAAGACGATCTAAATTTTTAATAAAGAATGTAATATTTTCTCTTCAAAAATTTATTCTTTGCATTTGCTTTAATTTTGTATTGCCGACTGATAATATTGTAGCGTGCGTAGAGTTTCTTGTAATTTGTAATTATTTGTACGTACGTTATACAATAATCTCATTTTCTAATTTATTTTTTTCTTTCTTTTTTTTTAGCGATAATTTAAAGGTACATAAATACCGTTAAACACGAGTCTCCCCGATCATAGATGGATCCACGTGCCATGTTATCACCTTCTTCACGCTGTTTTCTGAATAAGATTTCGACGCTGGGATAAATTTGGAACCACCGCCTCGCGGATGTAACTCAACTGCGCTCTACATTTCTGCCTTAGTTTTGTGTTTCGAAGAACATGCAAGAGTCGTACGCGTGTCCGCAGATCGCGATAATTTGGATATTTACGAGCGAACGTAAAGCCCAGGCTGTGCCCATGGTAAAAAGTTTCACTTATCTTTTATTATTTATTATTATTATATTTGTTCTTAATATTTTATTATCGTTATATTGACCGATAGCCTTCCGCGGGACCAGAGAGAAAGGAATCGAAGTGTTAGCGATTAAAGCTGTATGGTGAGGATAAAAAAAATGTCTCTGTAAATGGAGGATTTAATTAGAAAATATCCATCGCTTAAAGAAGTTAGAAAAACAAGTAGAAAATGCCGCGTTCGCGATCGGAGGTATTCAATATCGTGGAAGTGGAGAAACCATCGAGGTGCATCAAGTTCCTTCGGTTACTGTGGAAATTCAGCAGATGCATTTTCTCCCACGTGATACTAATCTCTTTGGTGGTTGCTTATTGTCTGATAGGCGCGTACGCCTTCGTGTTACTGGAAGCAAATCACGAGAAAGAGGTAAAAATGCAATCGCAAGACTAAGGGCAAACATAAAAAAAAAAGAAATATCACAATTTCTTTTTTTGGAATTAATATTTAAATTAATACTTGAAGCGTAAACGCGAACGTACTGTTCTCTTTTCGCAGGTAAAGAGAAGCATCAAGTGTATAAGAGAAAACGTTTCGGAAAAATTATGGGAAATTACCAAGGATGTTGCCGTGCTAATTCGCGAAGATTGGACAGAGCAAGCGTTGAGCGAGTTGGAGGTACGTTTCCCATAGTTTTGCATCGTTTTCAGTATTATTACAGTATTATGGAAACGAAAGTCGGGCTTACGAGCAACTCGAACCTATGATTCGGCAACGATAGCTTAACGTTTATTAAAGAAATAACGCGAGAAAATTTTAATTTAAAAACTTTAATAATTTATAACACGAAATATTGCTCACGAATAATGCACGGTGCAGAAATTTGAAGACAATCTTTTGAGAAAAATGGAGAAGGAAGGGTGGAATGGCAACGAAGAGGAGGATAAGGCTCAGTGGACATTCGCCGGTGCTCTGTTTTACTCCATCATCGTTATCACAACGATCGGTGAGTCGAAAATTTAATAAATATTAATAAAAAAGGACAAGTATGGCTGGCAAAAGATTTTATCCTTTAATAATAACAATAATTACTACGTATTACTTAAAAATTAAATTTTATTTTTTTTTATTACATTTGTTACATACACACGAATCGATAATTTACTCGTTACAAAAAGAAATAGAAGCTTATTTAGTTGAGATTACTTTTATCAATTCCACCAGAATCTTTGAAAAGAAAAACAATGTATATTTCATAAGATCGAAAAATGGGGCGTCAAGATTTTCAATGCATTAAATTCCTCGTTTGAACTTATAAATCATACATGTAGCCGCTTATAACTTAAATCAATTATTCATGGAAGAAGCTCGTATTAAATTCTCGTCTAGATGCTTATCAATTAGTTACGTAATTACTTTATAAGATACGTGTGTCTCTTTTATGTCTTTGGTACCACCAAGAAAGAACAAAGAAATAGTGAAAAGTGTTTCGAATGACGAGAGCTCGCTTATTTACTTAGTACGCTCATGCGTCTCTGGCTTCTTCTTTGCTTTGCGTTTGGTTCTTGCCCAATGACCTCTCGTAGATGACATAATCGTCGGATTCCGGATCGTAGCCGTACGGCCGTAACGACTCGAACTCGTTACGGTGACCATAAACGCCGGTGTAGGGCCCCGAGTGATAATCACCGAAAGACGGATGTTGGTAGCTGCCGCCGTACGGTCTTCGATTGCCGTAATAATTGGGCGCGAAGCCGTCCGGTCTGTACTTGTGCGGCGTATCCTAGAAGTTTTATTGTTACGTAATGGACGACGTAAAGATCACTCGGGAGTTTTGTGCTATAAATAGATAAAACCTGGATTAAACGATCAATAAAGTGGGCTATTATTTAACTCGTCCGAGGCGATATTTTAAAGAACGTAGTTTGAAATGTACGATCTCGGATCTTTGAATATATTATGGGTGAACCGGTATTGTTTTTTTCAGATTGCCCGAATAGATTAAGACTCTTTCGTTACAGGATAATATGGATAGCGCCCTCCAGACAATCCTGGGAACCTCTTGCTATTGAAACAACAGTATTTCTTCTCCCTCGAGCAGTGACCCTAAAATCAATAAGAGAATTTCGTTAAAGTCGTTTTAGTCCACGAATTTTTAAGGAGGAAAACTCGCGCGATATCTCGGTCAGACTCACGAATTTCAAGCTGGGCGATGGACAGTTGAAGCTGTATCTACATTTGCAAGTGTCGAAGTCACGGTACCGGGGATCTTCCCTGATCCACGGCGGTACCGAGCCGAAACCGCCGTCGTGTCCGTTCAGTTCAATACGGGAAGGCCTAAAGTATTAGTTACGTTACTAGATATAATTATGTAATTATATAATTTATATATATATATAATTATATAATTAATAATCGAGAACTATTTGCGAGAGAGGTTGCCGGAGACAAAGTACCTGTCGACTATTCCGGTTGGTCCACCGGGACCTACGAGGATACCGTTATTGCCGTGGTACGACGGTACCAGCGGTCTGCCATTGGGACCGTAAGGACCAGGACGCTGAGGTCTAAATCCCAGCTGAATCCCATTGTCAAAGCTATTCAAATGCTCGGACGGCTCGTGTACGAGATACCTAAAAATTGCGCTCGTAAGAAGATACACCGTCAAGTATCACACGTAACTACAATCACCGGTTCCGTAAAATTTCATTTTACTCATTTCTTTATTTGAAGAAGTCTGTTATAGATCGATAGTTTACCTAGCATCGTCGTTTCGGCTGGTCTTTTGTTTACCGTCGTTCCACGTCCAAGATTCATCATTCTCGGCGCATCCTATCGCCACCGTGGCGAAAAGGATTAAGAGAACCGCGCGCATTTTTATTTTTTTTTATTTTTTAAATACCTGTTGAGTAACGTAATTAAGACACTTGGCGCGATACGATTTAATTAATATTACCGGACAAGAATGACGTACTGGTACGTATAACATTCGACACCGACTAAACGAGAGTGAAAGTGAATCACGTCTTTATATATATGCATAGCGAGAAGGTGAACGCATCGTTACGTTTCGAGGTCTTTCTCAATTGATAATCATCTGCGATCAATGGACTGTTCTTCTTTGTTCCCGTGTAAATTTTAAAAACCTCAGACCGCAACATATTACAATCGCGCAATATTACATTTTGAAATAAGTAGCTTTTTTAAATAAAAATATAAGTTCGAAAACTTATTTGTTCGTAAACGCAGCATTGGCAGTGAACTTGAATAATGCATCTGTATGAGTTTTAATAATATCAATAATTATCTGCACTAGAGATTTAATAATAAATTCTATTCGCAGTAGAATTCGATAGATTTAGTGACGTTAAGACGGCGTAAATATAACGTAGAAAGATCCGGTTGGATTTGAGGCCGATTCCGCTTGTACGTGTGCCTGTCCTTCGAACCGGGAAAACCCAACTCCGAAGGAGAGAAGCCACTTGGTCGCACTAGTACGCGTTCTTTGACCTCCTTCTTAAAGTAAAATTAAGACACATGGCGTAACGTTAATTCCCGCATCTTCGTGTCTCGCGCGACAGCGAAATTGTCAGCATTACAAATTTTCAACGTTTACTTTTGAAAACAATATCCTCAATTAAATTACCTTTGCTTGGATCTGCATTAGACGTTAAATAAAAATTGCAATGTAAACCAGAATTATCGAAACTCTTTCGCGATCTTGAAGCGCTTTCTCGCTTGTAATCGCACTAAAATGATTGGCTTCACCAGTATCAGACATTATTAAGAAGTCGAAGTTTATTAAAATTTTTTTACGGACAAATACTTGCAACGATTAAACGAGCCAATTTCTTTCTTAATGGCAATAATTCATCTCTTTGACAGAAATCCTGCTGTCGTGCCAGATGACCGTTTTTCTCTAAAAATTTTTTTCCTTTAAGAATAATTTCCTGGCATCGACTTATTTTTCATTTCCCTTCGCTGCTTTTTCACCCTTCTTTTCTACTCTCATCCCGATTTCATTTCTTTCTTCTAATTCTTTTTTTTTATCGGAATAAAAATGTCACATTTTGTTATGCATAATTGATTTTATTGCTCCTTATCGAAAAGCAGCAATTGTTTGAATTATTTCTAATAGTTTCGGAAAAGTTCAAAATACTCGAATGCAGATTTATACTGATGAATAATGGATCTTATATAATAAGATGGTAATAGATAGTTTTCACGTGTCATCGGTAATAAAAAAAAAAATCTTGACAACCTTGACCCAGACTTGTAGATGATGTTGTGAAACTGCACGAAGCCTTGAAGAGAATAATCAAAACGAAGGTGAATGCAATTTGAAAACGTGGACTACCTTGTCAGTTTGTTTCTTCTAATTTAAGATTTGACGTCGATAATTAAACTAGGCTGCGACTTGGATCGTACGTTCCTCCGTCAATCGAGCTCGACAAAATAATTATTCCTCGTCCACGATATAATCTAACCGAGCAGCAATGATTTCTCATTACGCCTGCTCCTCAAATACTACTTTATGCAACTAATACGCAAACAATAAATCTGCGACCTTGCACGAAAAAAAAAAATGTTTTCTTTCGCATACTTCAGATTTTTATTCTATTTTTATTCTAGGATACGGCCACATTGCACCGAAAACAAAAAATGGGAAGGTGGTAACTATTTTTTACGCCATCCTTGGCATTCCGCTTATGCTGCTCTGCCTGTCAAATATTGGAGACGTGATGGCAACGAGTTTTAGGTAAGTACAGACCGAATTTATTTATATATGCACGTAAAATATAGTACAATAAGAAAATCAGAAGCTCGCATAACTTTTCATACAATACGAAACTTTCAGGTTTTTATATTGGAAAGTGTGCTGCTACGTATGCACGAAGCCACCGAAAAAACGACGAGGGCGTAACAACTTAAGCAGATCACATTCTGTCCGTCAACCGGGGTAATTAATTTTTCCTATTTAAAAGAATGTTCTATTTAAAGAGATTTTGTTGTTGCTCAATTATGCCGAATATGTATCGCACGAATGTGTTATTGAACTTTAAGGAGATATGGATCGAGCAGAGGTCCATTTCGTCGGTCCATTAGAATAAGTCAGAGATCAGCCGACTCGGCCTTAGGACTTTCCGAAAGTATGACCAAGTCGTCATATTCCGATACTGATTGCAGGTACACGTTACTTATTTTAATAAAAAAAAAATAACAATTATTTTTAATTTTTTAAATAATATTTTATACGTAAATGACATTTCTAATTACTCGCTAAATTAATGCAACATTATATTGTCATACAAATATAATTTCTTTGTAAGAAATTATAATAATAAGAAATAAAATGTGTACAAAACGAATTGCAGATATATGTCACGACGATTGGAAGGAGGTGAATCAAAGGCGCCGATTGCTTATGGACCTTCTGTAAACCCAACGGAAATGAAAGCATCGACTATACCGCGTTACTCGGATATTCCAGTAGCGACTCCGAGAACCGTGAGAGGTATTTTTAATCAACTTCATCGACTGAGTTTTATATTGTTTTAATCAGTTCAATATATATATAAAAAAAAAACCAAACAAATGTGCGTGTCCAAACAGTTTAGATAGTGCAAAATTACGTAGGCTCACACGAAACGGAGTGATAGGGATATAAAGTACTGTTATCGTATTTTAAAAACATCCGTTTGATATAAATTAATTATTTAATTCAGGTACATTGATTGCGCGGTACTGCGCTCGTTATCTCCTCATCAATTAATTAATTAATAACTACCGGTTGGTTTGCGTTACTTCTATTATCGCTTTCAGCTGGTTCCAGAATAATGACACAGTCGTTGGATAGAAAGTTGCTGATGAGTCCCAACGACGCGGATCGCTCGCCAGTTTTGTGCAACAAATACGCGCTGGACGACTTGGAAGATGAAATATCAAGGTGGCGCCCACCACCTCGAGACAAAGGTGAGGTCGTAATCACACGTTGTTCTAAAAATAAAACAAAATAAATAAATATCTCTTTGCGTAAAGCTGGAAAAAGCTCTTACACAATACCAGATCTAATCTAAATAAATATCGGTGCAAATTAAAATGATGAAAGAAGAAGCGCTCTTTGAAGCGTCTGAAGAAATTAAACAAAGCGACGCTATTGCAGCCGAGAGCTCGGAAAAACCGCAGGGCAACAAAACGGTTGAGGAGTTGGACGGTGTTGAGAAGCGAACCTCCTTTAGACCTAAACCCACGCCAAGAAGATGCCTCTCTGTAGAAGAAGCCACGACGAATCACAGAATGAATTCGTCGTCTCCCCAACCAGCTTCGATTTACTTGGAGATGGATTATATGAGGAGATCGCAGTCGACCAAAAGTAGACGCACTAGGAGCAATTATTCCGTCGGTGAGCAGTCAAAATTTTGTCAAACTAATCTACTCGTTATAAATAATGGAAATATATTCGTGATATCGAGTGTTATAGCAGGGGTGACTTTAACATATATTTAGATCTGGCCTAAATTTCATTTGTAGTTGCATAATTATCGTGGGATCAATCATTTGAATTCTTAAAGCGCAGCTTACGGACTTAAATAACGTTACGATCGATAACGAGCGTATCTTCTGATTGTTGAATATTTTTCTCCAGCACGTTCTTATAAACGGGAACCACCGCCATCGCCGAGGATTATGTCGCCGATGGGATTTGCCGTGCATCGACAGGTTTATGCCGATGACATTGATTTTGATTACGATTATTATACCACTGCGGATGATCAGGAGCGACAGCCAACCAAGCCCGTGCCTATTTGGTTATGCGTCTTTCTGGTTGTCAGTTACATACTTGGCGGCGCGGTACTTTTCAGTAAAAGGGAAAATTGGTCTTTCCTCAATTCAGCTTACTTCTGCTTCATTACATTGACTACCATTGGTTTGTTTTCTAATTAACTTAATACCTTTTTTACAATTTGTTAAACGGTGTTGCAATCTATTACTGCTTTAAATCCACCGAAATTAACGAGCTCTATCGATCTTGCGAGTTTATTTTCGTCGAGGACACTATTTTATTTTCCTATTTTTGAGAAAGAAAAAGAAAGAGAATTTAACTTTGAAAGTTAAAAGGTTTAATTTTACTAGAATTTACTAAAATAATATTATATAATATTTTCTAATAGGTAATCTTAGAAACTTTACCTTTGCTTATCTCTATCCACTTATTTATTGATCTTGCGTTTATTTTGAACCCGATGACGTAAAACTCGCACGATTGCCTATCTTTCTATTTTAAGGTTTTGGCGATTACGTTCCGGAGTACAACTTGGACGCGCAGAAGGGCATCGCCCTTTGTTCGCTCTACCTGTTATTTGGAATTGCCTTGCTGGCAATGAGCTTTAATCTGGTGCAAGAGGAGGTCATCAACAACGTCAAGAGCGTCGCGAAGAGACTAGGTATCATCAAAGAGACCGACGAGGAGGAGGAGGTGGAGGAAGCTGAGGACTACGACGAATACGACGCTGAGTACGAAGATGAGGTCTATGAAAACGAGCCCAAGCTCTGATCTCGGATGGGCTCCCTATTCGAGATCGAGGACGCGAATTTCTATCCGTCTCGCAGCAATATGGGATACCAAGATCTAGAAGGTCTCTCGGTATAAGTCTGAATCGGCTACGAGTCGTAGAAACAATTTCGTAGCACAGATAGATCTGTTCTCGCGTAAATCTGATATTCCCGATCGAATCAGGCTCCTTTCACGCAAATGTAAGAGAAATAAATCCACGCGCGAACAAGGCGGATTAATATATAAACGTTATTTTCGTCTAAATTACATTTGTCAATTTATAGATGTTCGAAACGGCTTACGACTTTCAACGATGTTTTAACTCGGCGACTTTTTATGATTTAACATTACACCTTCAATATTTGGTAACATATGCAACACTAAAAATACTATTGTTCATTGCGCATTAAAGAAATAATAATGAAGAAAGGAATTACACCTTGCGGACATTGAGGAAAACAGTGTTGCATTATATGAACTCTGCTGTGCTGTAGGTACGTATATGCCGGTCTGAGAGAATTATAGCTTCTCTATGAAATGAATAGGAGAACAATTGCGGCATTCAATTAAATTTTACATATACCACATATCGCATACGTTTGATAATAATTAATTGGCATTTGCATTTTGAATAGGTTTCTTTCCGATTTTGCCCAATAGCTATTTGCAATAGGTTTTAATAGTTCTGCGTTATAAGCGATATTTTAAACAATTATTACACACATATTTAGAAATATTACATAAAATTCTAGTGCTATTTGTATTAAATATATTGTTTTTACATAAATATTTTATAAAAAGTACTACTTTCCATATATGTATATGCTTTTTTAAAATATTTTTTTTTTTCAGCCAAAAAAAATGCACAAAAGGTAGAAGAGAAGCACAATGTTTATTCGTATCGCTCGGGAAGTTATGGAACCGCTGGAAAGCTGAAACTCACGTTTGTAAAAAGTGGTTCTACCTTCTAGCAGTCTCTTAAATTTTACTTCGACCGCACGCGACACGAGAATACGATTATCTTACAGTGAGAACAATATTTTTGTGCGACTTACTACTTTCCGTGGGGAGAAGATTGTTCTTACAATATTCTCCCGGACGCACTTGCCGCATGCAAAATGCACGCTTGCTATGCAAATCCCTTTCATCCCCTTTGCGACACGTATATATATGTTCGCGTACATTTTCGCCACTATGCTCGCAGTCGCATTTCGTCGTTTAAATCGCAAGGACGTTAATCGTCTCGACGACGGCGGCGGCGGCGATATGCAGTTAACGCGGCTCCGGTTTCAACGACTCGATAATCGCGCGATAAAACCCACTCAAAGAAGAAATAATAGTCGCTAAGAACTTTCGTTCGCGTCCATTACGAATGAACAATTCTGGCACGGCCAAAATCTGCATTTCATAAATTTTAAAGCCCACCCTCGCCCCTCCGCTCCCCTGCCCTCTCGTTCTCTCATTTTCCCGGCGTCGCAAAATTATACCCTCTAGGATTTTTCCGCGAATATACGCAAAACGGTAGGTGATCAAAGTGCGTTAATTGTTTAGACGAGAGAGAAGAAAAAAAGAATTAACTCATATTAATAACGAAATAATTACTTTAAATGTAATTCCGTTTGCAATTTGCGATTACATATTTCCCCGTTAATTTCAACACTTTGTTAATCCAGCCGGAACGGTGAAACGAGTCTTTGTCTACCGGGTGTCTGGGAAATTTGGCAATCCGATCGGCATCATGACCAGACCCAGGCGACTTGAACCCAGTTATTTTCAGCCGCGCGCTATTTCAGGATAGTGCATGTCGTGGCGCGAGGTACCCTAAAGAAATCAGTTTACAGGGGAACTTGGCCGAGGTGGGTTGCTCTTGTTCCTACGTTTGCGTACCGGCTCGAACCGCAGGCTCGATTGCTCGCTCAATTTGGATCTTTTTTTTTTTTTTTTATTTCTTAAAACCCTCTCGCGGTGTGGCAAACGTGGTATATACCCGTGGAACGTCGGCAGTAAATCGCACGCTGCACCGTGAACGCGCGTTGTAATAATGATGTAACGGGAGGTGTGTCGCCTCGGATGCCAAAGTCGGAGCAATTAATAATGAACGCGCACGTGCAGCCACCTCGAAGAATCAAGGTGCAAAGATTTTCGCGAAGATTCGCAAGCGTTCCCGGATCATATTCGTGGTGGCAGTAACAGTAACGCAGTTTCCCCGCTGAGAATGATCTACAAGAAGAAAGCGAAATTATAATCGTAACCTAATAGACGGTAACGCACGCCTCACTGAACACGTGGATCCTTCGCGTACGTCTCATCGTCCGGTGTAATAATGTGCATATGTAATAATAAACGTGGGTTCAAGTATAGCTTCTGCTAAAACGAGGGATCGAACGCAGAGTTTCTGCGTCAACGGGCAGCCGGGGTTGAAACGCGCGATAGATAGATAGATAAACGACGACTCTGGATTTCAAGTTTGCGATCCCGTTTCCGACGTGATTCTCGCACGGCCTCGCGACCGCGTCCCGCGTCGTTATTTCATCGGTGCACGTTGGCGCGTGATGCAGATAAAGTAATAAAATTTAAATGAAATAGATCTCGTCGTGTTTATGGAATACCTCACGCGCCAAGGACCCGTTGCTTTCGTATTAATTTAACTTGCGTCCAAACACACGGGGAATACCAGTTGGGGGAGGTAGGCAACGTGCGAGACAACGCGCGAAGTC
This sequence comes from Cardiocondyla obscurior, assembly GCF_019399895.1. Lineage (NCBI taxonomy): Eukaryota > Metazoa > Arthropoda > Insecta > Hymenoptera > Formicidae > Cardiocondyla > Cardiocondyla obscurior. The sequence goes on from NC_091867.1 coordinate 8,521,438, forward strand.
CTGCTGATTTATTTTCAGTCTGCGGGAAATCCGGGAGGAGAGAAAACCCGAAGGGATTTAATCAAGGTCCGATTTCGCCCCCGGGTTTGCCATCGACTTCGTCGATCATTTTTCGCGGGGCAGTAAACAGTTTCACAATAGATTTTGTTAAGCGGCCAAGTGACTCTCTCGTCCTCTCTTTTCCTCCGATACACAGTAGACACGATAGCAAGGACGACCGTCGCGTATTCGATTCCCTGCTGATCGCAAGGGAGTCGATACCAGAGACTCGACCGTGGTTCAGAGGCAAAGAAGAGACTCGAGCACAGAACGTTTCCTATTAAATTGTCCGGCGTAATTCTCTATTAGCCCCGGTCAGTGCTCGCACATAAGAGTTCGCGATATCTTTACATCCCCTTGCGCTTCCGTTCTTCCGTATCGATTCGTTACACGCGCTTCGAAGATTGTAAATTTCATTGCGCGATGCAAGATTTTAGTGAAAAGCTGAGAGAGAAATTTAAAGTCACAAAGAAATTGCAGAATCGACGGTTGATCAATCGAGGGTGATTGTTCCACGGTAGAACACTCGGATTATCCGCAGCTGTGTCGAGACGGGAAGTTCACGGGGAGAGAACTTAGACGGCGCGAAAGGGTTTCGGCGGTCCAGAGAAGGCGTGATGCTCGCGAATCGGCACCAAGCGGCACGATCGAGGTGACATTGTCACGAGAAAAGAAGTCGTCGTTGTCGATGGAGGCGGACAGAACGTCTCGCACGTCGGGCAGTAGGAGCTGGCAGCGTGGAAGTTATCGCAGCCGGGGTGGAAGACGCCGGAAACACAGGCGGAAGCTGTGGAGTGAGCGAATCGCCGACTGGTCCAGGGCACTGATAGCCTTCCTCTTCAGTAACGTCGGCATCGTGTGCCTGGTGGTGGGCTACACTATAGCAGGCGCCTTCCTATTCACCCACATCGAGGGTGAAACCAGGCTGGACGTCGTCGACAATGTTATCAGGCTAAGAAATCGGACGGCCGCCACTCTTTGGGAGCTGACCTCCAAGGTGAAAATTTTACGCTAATTACAATTACGCGCCGTGATCTTTGACACCATCGAAAATCGCATGCCGAGAGATATCCGAGGTTTATCTCCTGAAAATTTTAGTATTAAATACTATACTCTTACGTACTTAATACATTAATTCGGATATTAATTTATATTAATTGTAATTAATCGAGCCTTTTTATTTATGTCTTGACGGTACATTAATATTATACTGTATTCGTAGGAAAATGTGTTTTCGGAAAAACTCTGGAAAGCGAAGGTGAGAGACATTCTGGAAAATTACCAGAAGAACGTAGTGGTGGCCATAAACAATGGGTACGACGGCGTGGACGAAAAGTGGACCTTCGCCGGTGCTTTTCTTTACTCCCTCACCGTGATAACGACTATCGGTGAGTCTGAATTTTTATACACAAGTATATCTGTAGTCGCATTAAAATATGTAAAGCGTGTAAATATGTAAACTCGATGCTTATCTTATAAAAGCGAGATGAATAATTCTCTCGGATGTGCGAGGAAATATCTAATAACGTTGAACGCTGCCGCGGCGCGATAAGAAAAATTCCGCGTTCCAATAATAATTGGGAGAGCCTCAAGGTTTATCAGTTTCGCGCAAACAGTCCGAGATCGGGGTCACGTGTCAAATAGAAAAATCGGCCGGCTGCAAAGCACGACGGACTGCTGTCCAAGCTAGGAATAATATTCTGAGATGTAGGATTTATCATTTTCCGGCAGCGGCAGCAATGAAAGGATAAAGTGATATTAATGACTCTATCGTGATGGCGGCTTTGTTCTCGACGCCGCGCGCGATGTCGATATGCCGCACGTGGGTGTGCGGCGCAAAGAATATAAATCATGATTACTCGGTGAAATTACGCGAAAAGAATTGGGCGATTTATAAGGCCATCACATAAATTAGAAATATATAAAAGAGTATCTGTACAGCCATATCGTGCTGGTACATTTCTAAATCTCGAATGTTAAAAATTCTTTTATTCCCACCTATATTAAAGTATTTTATATAAACGCGGTCAATGTTACTCCGTTAGATGTAAAATTAATACACGCTGTTCCGTAATAATTTAGCAGTCAGAATAATGAATATCAAATAATAATAGTACAGCGATAATAATAATAATTATTATTATTATAATAATACAGCACGTAATTAAACCGCTGTTAATTTATATAATTCTAACAAGATTCGTCACGCAACGGTAATCATTCAAAGATTTATTGCATTTCAGTGTTACACGTATTTTTTCCACCTCGCATTTTACATGGAAATCGAAATTTGTACTCGCACAGCGCGCACCGTAACGACGGATTTGCGGACTGCTGAGGAGTTCGTTAGGCCGGAAATTAATTAAACGCGCGCTGATCGCTCGATCCTTCAGGATCGAGGAATCTCGCTCGCTCGTGCATTCTCGCCACCGACGATCGATATTCCGTTTCGCCATTAATTAATTTCTTTAGCCAGCTATTTCCATTAGATTAGGCGAGTCCGGTCAATCCGTTGGACGAGCTAATAAGCTTCGATATTCGACGATATTCGTGTAGGATATCCATATTTTTGCAAAAAGAAAAAAAAAAAGGACGTTATGATACGAGACACACGCACATTCGATCCTCTTCGAAGCTAGACTTTCAATTCAAATCACGAGAATAACAAAAAAAAAAAATTAATTATGTAATTACAAATTAATTATCCCGAGTACTATTTCCCGCTTGCAGATTACGTTGAGAGTTTTAGATATAATGGCCATGCAGTGTCGCGAGAGAGCCGGATAGTTGGTAACGCAACGCGGTATAAATCAAGCGCGACAACGATTGTCCAACACCGCCGGCAACGGGCATAATTAATTTTCAGGCGGGAATCATTTCGCCGTTAAACTTCTTGACAAGCCGATAAATTGATGCCGCGGCGAGATCTTCCGCGATTAATTCTCACGATAATTGATCACCGGCCGACGCGTTTAACGTATACGACGCGGCACCGCCTTCCGAAGCGGCGAAACAGCGGGAGTAAGCGCGCATATAAGTACAGGCGGGAATATCGGTTTCCGTATTTTTGGTTAATCGCCAATAACTCCCTGGCCGAAGGCCCGGACGGACTAATGTCCCTGATACGTCTCGCACGTGATACCTCTGTTACGTGCGCGGCAAGACAAGCGTGTCGTTACGCCGATAACACCATCCAGCACGCCATCAATCGATCGAAACGCTTCAACAAGCCTCTCAGGCCTTCTAATTAATCGCACATTAAAATCACCCGCGGTTCTAAAATTGATTTAAAAAATCATTAACTATTTTTTTTGGTTTGCGTACAAATCTACTACGCACCGCCGTTTTCTATCTCGTCTGTTTTTTTTTGTTTTCTTTTTTATTTCAATTTTTGACTGTCGTCGCCTCATAATTCGATATCCCGGCCAATCGTACTTAAAACGACCGCGAATGGAAACCGGTGAATATGACGAGTGCATATATCATGTTAATTTATGTCACGACGCGTTGCAGTAAATCATCGTGGAGGCGAAAGAGGATAAAATCGAGCGATCCCGTCTGCCAAAATTGTCAGTTAGTGAAAATGATAAACATCGCTGGCGGCGTATGCCATACTTCACTACGTGGTTATCGGGCGCTTTGGTATTATCACGTAGTCGCCGAATCTATAATTGCACCATCGCCAATGAATATTTACTTGTCAAAGCATTTGGGGCGGGAGGAAGCAAAAAGAAAAAATAAAAGTTAAAAGACATATTCTCGTTCGTGTTTTGGAATTTTTAATTAAGACTCGATAAGGTTTAATTAATTTAATTTAACGCAAAAGGGTCGGCTACGAAAAAGTTTACGAGCAAACTTGAATGCATTCGTTGGATTTTCTCAAATCGTTAACGCTCGCCCGGTAATTTTTTTTCTGAGATTACATAACTGGCATGAAGAAATCGATAGCAATGAATAGCGAAACGGTTTTCTCGGATAATGTATCGAAAAAATTCCAACTTTAACAGCTTTGACGAAATCGGAGGTAACGTTTCCACAAATACGATCGGCTCTTAATTAAATTCGAGATCGTAATGCCGATACGTAGGTGTAGCATTTATTTAGTGATGGATTTAGGTTTGGCAATAAAACCTAATGGTCGTCTGTGGTTTTATGTAATGTCGCCGTAAATAAACGTCGTTTTGCCAGCTCGAAAACTGTATACGGTAAAAAAAAAAAAAAGAAGAATGTTGCTAAAAATTGAACAATATTAAGAACTGCGTGGAATTTAAAAAGTAAATTATTAATAACATCACAAATTAAATTACTGCATAATTCATTTATTTATTATTAATTACGCAGAATGTATTAACTTTTTATTAATTTTGCTGTAATTTAATTTGTGATATTAAAAACAGGAGACGTTTAAAAAATTTTTTACACACCGACACTTAAAAAAAAATAATAATAATTTGTACTTTTAGTTTCGTACAATTTTTATAATATTTCCGATTCTTACGATTTTTCTAAAAGCGCACGATATAAATTACGCGTCATGCAAAAATATGACTAGAGTTTTTTTTTTTTTTTAACGTTAAACAAACTGTTAAAGGAAATCTCGCACGTATGTATCGTGTGTACTCCGGATTACATGGTCGGGAAATGCCGGGGAAAAACGTTGTACGTGCAGAACGGCCGGAAAGTCAAATGTCAACGGCGATACGTAACACGGCTCGTCGATAAACTTGGGACTCGTTCTATTCGTATCGCCGTTCTACCATATCGAGAACTTCCGGTTTCCCTCAATTTTTGATGCGTACGTACACGCACACGCACATAAAGCTCGATTGCTTTAGTATTCGTGCCACTATGCGATCGAATTTAACACGCGCCGCCGTCGATTTTTCCCAAAAGTAAGTCCGATTTCCGCGACTTTCTCGTGGTACCCTTTGCTAAAACGCTTTTATTAAAAGTTTAAAGAACATCCCCCGCCGGAGCTTTACCGTTGAAAGGTGTAATAAAAAAGAAAAAAAAATCTAATTAGTTTATGTACAGTATGAGAGAAGCAAGAAACAGAAAGACAGAGCGATGAAGTATTAAAGCTTGTCGATAAACTCACTTGCCGCGTTCTCGTTTACTGCGCAGGTTACGGCAACATTTGTCCCAGAACAGATTGGGGCAAAGTTGCGACTATAGTGTACGCGATAATAGGGATGCCGCTCTTCCTTCTCTATCTCAGCAATATCGGCGACATTCTGGCCAGAAGCTTCAAATGGATCTACGCCCGCTGCTGCCTGTGCAAGTAAGACCCGCTCCTCTATATCCGCAAGTATGCCGCGTTAAAATTAAATTTTATTTCGAAAATGTACTCGAGCCCCTTTCTCGACAGCGTGAAATCAAGCCCGATCATCTTTTTATCTATCGAAGAAGATAATCACGGTCGATTTTTTTTTCTCAGGTGTCGAAAAAAGCCGCATGGCGCGGCGAGTGAGAGAACATCGGAGACACTAAATGATTCGGTCACGAAGAGAGACAAGTGGCAGGTGAGCGACAATCGTTGACTCCCTTCAACTTTCTCTTTATTTCTTTTTCTTTTTATTTTTTTTTTTTTTAATGCAAAATGGAGAATATTCTGTAAGGAAAATTTGTCAACAGTTTGTAAGCACGTATGGCGAGGAGGTTGATACGTCAAGTCTGGATGCGGAAGACACTTTGCCTGGAGACGACGTTAACGAAGGTAACGGCAACGACGAAGACGGCAACGACGAAGACGGCGACGACGGGAGTGACGAGAGCTACGATCCTCAGCATGTAACGGTGCCGTTAACCCTCTGCCTCGCTATTATGGTGGGGTGAGTATCTGGCAAGAGACTGAAGGAGACTATTACGTAAAAGATTTGAAAAGACGCGTGTCTGGCGCAACAGATAAAGAAAAAAAAAAAAGAAAAAAAAAAGAAAAGGGGAGCAACGTAAAAATTTAATTTTCCTGACATTTTTCTTGGCATTAATCGATTCTAAAGCACTGTCAGGAGTAAGTTGACTTAATGTTCGTGTTTGTCGAATTCCTTTCGATTTAAATTATAGTTCTATTAAAGCAGAAAGTTGCCAAGTGTAATTTTTGGATGCGCCGGAGCTGCATTAACTTCGCCTGGCCATCAATTTTGCCGAGTTCTGACAATTCCAAAGTAAATTTGAACGTAACTTATCTCGAGGAACTCGGCAAAGAATCGCTGGCGGAGCCATCCCGAATTGCACCTTTCCTTGTTTTTTTTTTTCATTTCTTGTTCCCGATAGATACATTTGGGGCGGCGCAATTCTGTTTTCGATATGGGAGGATTGGAATATGCTGGACGGCTCTTACTTCTGCTTCGTCTCTTTATCGACCATAGGTTTCGGCGACATCGTTCCTGGCGACGAAATCTATTCCGGGCAAGGTCTCGATTTATCCTTCATCATCTGTTCCATGTATCTGATGCTCGGTAAATTTTACACACTCACGCACGGCGTATATCCTTTTATTATTTAAAAGTCAATAGGGAATTTAGGGGCTTACCTATAAATGAAAATCCTCTTAACCACTCCCGGACGAGATGTTACCACCTCTGCAAAGGAGATTGCGTTTGTTATTACGTTGCAGATTAAAAGCGTATAAAATGATTCGCACTGATCACATTTTTTTTCTTTTTTTTTTCGTCAATAAATAAAATTTAAAAAAAAATGAATAAAAAAACAACGGAGGGTTGGCTGCTTTTAAGAGATCCGATTGCCGAGCCGAATTTTTGACGCGCAACGCCCGCGGCGCGAAGACAATTGTTGAAAAGGGATCAAACGCGTTAAATCCTGCAACGCGATTTCACCGGTTGCTGTATGGCTTTTCCATGATGCGAGCGCATTAAATTTGTTTCAATCAATACCCTCCTTCCATCCCGATTGCCGGGCAGATTTTTGCACGTAAAGTATTCGCGCGCTTTCATACGTTTCGACCGCTTCCGTATGAGCGACCTCCACGATTCGCGCAACAATTGGCGCATTAACAAATGTCCGCAATGCCTAAAAAATCGCGCTCTAGTTCAGCTTAGCGGAGACGTTGAGCCGCTGGTAATGTATTTGCGTTTTCAGGAATGGCGCTGATTGCCATGTGCTTTAATCTTATGCAAGAAGAGGTGATAGCGAAGATACGTAACCTGGTGCGCATCGTCAAGTACATCTTCAGGTGCGAGAGATGACGTACGAGTCTCCATTGTGATTTTGCATCATCGAGATTATCGGTGAGTTATCAAAAATCTTTTCTTTAATTATTCAATAATATAATACGACTTACCGACAATTTTTAATCTTCGCGGCAAGCGCGTGGTCTTTCCTTTTTTTTTCAACCCTCGCCGCTAAAAACCCGCGCGTTATTGCGAAACAATATCATGAAAAATCGTAGTCATTTTTGAAAACGAAAAGCGCCTGCTTAACGAGACGAGACCTTTCGTGTAATTGTCAATTTCACGTGTGCATCGCCACCTCGAGTCGTGCGGGAAAAAGGTTGGCGTGTAGAAGATGTTCACATGCGAATGTGAGAAAGACATTAAATATATTAAAAAAAAAGAAAAAAAAACTTATCAAGTTTCTTCGCTCGCGAAGTCAACGTGGGTATACTCGTCGTTACCAATGCAATCCTAGAGCGAAGACAAAAAGTGCATCAATGCGTGCGTAATAAAAGCGAAGAAAGAAAAACATTTATAAAGCCGCAGGAGGAGGGGGTGAAAAAGAGGCGACAGGAAAGGAGAAAAGAAAGAAAAAAAAAGAAAAAAAAAAGGTAAAAAGGGATGAGAAAAAAGCAGAGAGGAAGAGAGAGAACCAGGTCGACGAGGCTATGACTACGCGCTCCCGCATGCAGCCCTCCGTTTCTGTCGTACGTCGGGCGCACATGCGCCATGGCCACCCTCGGAGACATCGGAGAGTGATCCTGCGCCCTGCCTGGTACTACGGGGGTGCGTCCGCACGTAAAAGCCGGCGTACACTTCTCGCGAGAGATTCGCTCTCTGTCGTCGCTCGCTTCGGTTCGCGTTTCGCTCGCACTCGCCACGGCCTGGCTTCGCCCTCGTCCTTCCGATCGAAGCTCGAACGCGGCCGCGACCTCGATTCAAACAAGAGGATCTTCGTCCCATCTCGCCCGTCAACGAGCCCATCCGCGTCGCCGACGTTCGTCGCCGACAGTCGGCTCCATATCCATCAGCCCCCAAGTTCGCACGTATTCTCGCCGCCGAGGGCGCGACAATTGCTTTAAATGCGTCAAGTTACACGAAATCGGACGGCCCCGCGGAAACTTCTATCGGAGCCTTGCCCCGGCGTTGCGTCCCCGCAACATGTGACTTCCATCTAGAGGAAGGGCTGCTGGAAATAAAGGATCGTTCGCCGAGGATACTCGTCGCCGGGAGAACATGGACAGCTCGAAGCTCGATAGAGCCTGCGTGCGTCTGGACGGGAATTTAATTCGTGGTTTAATATGGTGAGAGAGTGCATTCGACGACTGGCGACTAGATCGTCAACGTATCTTCTTTAAACGGGAACATGAGTGAAGGGTTTGCATGCAATTTCCTACCGCCGCTGATTTTTTTTGCTGACGAATCGCTATCGTGCCAATTCGATAATGACCCTTTGGCTTGAAATTATATATCGAGAACGTTAAACTAGTTGCCGCTGACACGGTAATTCTTAAGAGACAAGACGCGATGGAAGTTGAATTTCGTACCGGAGACGAGTAACGCGACGTGGTCGGATTTGTTAAAAATAAAATGTACTCTTCACCACTCGGACAATGTGGAAATAATTTAATTTTTATAATCTTTACAGCAATTATTTACATGGAATATAAATCATTAAAATTAAAATGGAAATAATTACTAACTTGATGAGACTAATAAAAAAAAAAAAAAAACGGTTCTCCTCCTTCAGTTTCTTTTAACATTTTCAAATTTTTGTCAGCTTTTACTAAATTAATAAACTCCCGTGGTTGAAAAAGAAAAAGAAAAAAGAAAAAAAATACTCGCACGATTTATTTCATTCGTGATTTATTCAACTTCTGTATTCCGATCGTTCAAAATTAATCATTCGGTATGTCCAACGGTTGAGTGTTCATTTTTTATAAGGGACGTTCCGGAACAGTTTGTCAGAATAAAATACGGATGTGATTCGGGGACGGGTGTCGTGCTCCGTTTCAAGAATTACTTCAACGACGTTCGTGACAACTTATGAACGTTGAAAAAAAAAAAAAACGCAGAACATTAAGTAAATCATGATCGGCGAACAATGTGGAGTAATTAGTGATGCCGTGGCGACCGATTCGTCGCGATTTGTCGTAATCTTGGGAGAACGGCCACGACGGGAAGCGATAAAAAGAGATAAGACCGCGCAATAAATGATACCGAATGGATGCGCAGCCTTGCATCTCGCGATGCGAAAGGGGCACGCTTCCGATCCTCGCTCCATTTTGGGAGTGATCCAGCGGCGAGATTCACTCTTCTCGGGGTCGAGTCGATTCATTCACCGGCGGTACGCGATATTCGTCGAATACAGGCGGTACAGATCGATTACGGTCAGTTGTCGCGAATCGTAAGTGACATAGGTCAATCATAGTTATCGGCGGTGTCGAATGTTAGTGAAACACGAGGATGTCCAGACACCGTACAGCAACGCATTGACTGCAGCGTGATTAATCGTTAATAATGACAAGTGAATACGGACCGATTGTAACCGCGTTGGCTGCTCGACGCTTCTTTTCCCGCCGAAGGGGAGAAATTAATGCGAAAATTAACGCACGGCGCGATGCGCGGAGCGACGTTAAGTTGTCATAAATAGCGTTATATACGACATTACTCGCGCGTACACAGGGATATAAAAATATCGTGACAGCGGGCCGGTGAAAATGCTGGCCGCTCATGGAAAATCCACGAACGCGAGCTGCTCGAAATAATCGTTGCTTCCACACACGGGTTTTGCGAAACGCCGCGTAATCGCGCGGAGTGACAAGCAAAAGTTTTCTACACTCTTTTTTATTATTTTTTTTTCTAACTGTGTGACATGCCCCGCGTAACCAACGCGCGGATTTGAGGACCGCCGTGAAAAACAAGGGTGGAAAGCGATCGCCGGTGAGCTAAGTGGTGAGTTTGCCGGGTAACAATCAAGTCTCTTCGCGGCTGAAACCGTCGCGATGCACATTTTTTATATTGATGTTTATATCGTTTCACGCGATGCATTCGGGAATGTCGAGTAATTCGCGATATTTTATTTCAGATTAGTTAAAAAAAAAAAAAAAAAAAAAAGAGAGAGAGAGATAGGATTGCTAACGTAACTGGTTTTTGTTAAGCAGCAAAGTATTCTACATTTTTTTTTTACAATTTTACACTTTTATTGATTTCAATTTTTATGCCCGCTTTTGCATTTATTTATTTATATTTTTCGAGCGAGGTTAATCCTTGCTTCTTGACGAGAGCATTCCGGTAATGAACGTGCGATACACGGCGCTTTTGAGGATTAAAAAAGGGAACCTGATTATGCTGACAGATTATCTCGAGCTTCCTGCGAAAGTTGTCTGAGCGAGATTGATGTGGCACTCGGTGAAATTTGCATTCGCTTATACTTTCCCCCACCTACCCCTCCCGTTACATATATCGCAAGAAATATCACGTTTCTCGAAAGTAAAGCTGGGATTCAATTATCAGCGGAATCGAATTTAAAAGTGTTTGTCTTTCTAATCCGACATCCGCTCTTACACTCGAAAGCAAAGCAGGATCTTTTCATGCAACATTTAACGGTTCATGTCAAAGTTTACGAGCTTCCCGTGGGACTCATTAAATTTTTAACATCTCGTTTAGCAAATTTCTATATATTAAATTAATGAAAGCGAGGAGAGGTGAAGGAAAAATTTGCGTTTCGCGAAAAGTTTACAAGCGACCCACCCTCCGTGAATGAATTTGCTTCTGTTTTAAATAGTTTTTCTTTAAGTGCTTCGGTATAAATCACGTTCTTATTTCGCGGATCGATAAGATGGATAAAATAAGTCTCTCTTTTTCGCGTGATTTTTCTTGATAACAAAACTCGCGGCGTTTGCCGATGGACAGAGGGCGATAAAAATTTTACCCGGCGGCCGACGTGATTCCGATTGGACGGTTCATCTTTGCGACATCCCGGCAAAAGTTGCAACGTGGCGATAAAATTAAGATAAAGGCCTCTGGATATCGAGCTCCACGGGAAAGCGAAAGTCACTCATAAGCGCGTGACCGTTTGAAAATAAATCGATGCCGGACTGTCCCGTTCGATTATACGTTCACCCGCAAACTGTAAATTTTTCCCCCCTATCCCCCTTTTCTCTCGACAGGTACCCCGTTAGTTAAAGGGATATTGAGGGTACGAACAACAGCTCCATCCGATAGAATATGATACATCGCGCGAGCCATTGCGCGTGGTCGGCAGATGCGTTTTAATTAACATCGTCAAACGTGAAGCGCACACATACACACATATGCACAACTCTGTTTCTCTCTCTTTCTCTTTTTATTTTTATTTTATTTTATTTTATTTTTTTTTTTCGTTCTCTCCTTTTCCCGTCCGTGGCAAACATCACGAGCGATGATCCCGTTAATTCCGCAGCGCGAGGTACGCGAGTTGGTTAAATAAACTTTTCAATTGGAAACCGCGTCCTACGCGAATTAATTGCAAAAACACGTGGGATCGTACGAGCTGTCTGGTTTGCTCGAATATGATTTTTTATTGGGAGTCGTATTACATTTTCGGCCTACGAACGAAGCGTTTCATTATCGACGAAAGGTGGGATAGAAGCTCAACACTTGCGGACGCATTGTTCAGCGGACATGTCCTTCCTCTCATACGATCTAGAATTAATTTAATTGCCGATCGATTCTTTCTTTTTTTTTTTTTTTTTTTACAAATCAAAGGTTGCTGAAACGTTACAATTGACCCCGGCGAATCCGAGTTTGGTTTAATATGGTATAAAAATAAGTCTTCGGCGTCTCTCTGCCTGTGGAGTCCACGGACGTGCACCTATTTAACTAGGCAGGCACCGTGCAAGCGATCAGAGGGAGATTTAATTCGTCAGCGCGTCTCTCTCTTTCATCCGCTCGCTTATTCGCTCTTTCTCCGTTCCTCTTCTCGTCATCGACCCTCACACCGACCTCTGCGCTTCCAACTGCTGCTCGGCTATCGATTGCGAGCCTCCAGGGCCATGAGAAGGCACCCTCTCGACATTCTCTCTCTCTCTCTCCCTCTTCCTCTCACCCTTCCCTTCCTCTTCCCTCTTTCTCTCTATCTCTCGTCATCTCTCGCTAACTCGTTATGCGGTGCTACCGCGTTTCCTATCAACTATCGTTCTGTACAACGTACCTATCTATAGGGTAGCTTATGTACCATTACGAGCATAAATTCCAATTAAGCGTGGTCCGCTACTTATAGGATGGAATTCCTTCCTGATTGTTGCGTCAATACGTACGGCAGTCGCTTTTTCTCGCTGGACTTTATTCTGAAAATCACTGCCAACGTTGCTTTCGAAACACGTACTTGAATTAATTTCCCGATAAAAGTTAATCGTAAATCGGCGAACGATGAAACATTAAGCAATAATCTGCTTAATAAGCGAATAATTTGTACATTTAATTTAAATAATATCGATTTATTTATCGTTCTTTTTTTTTAATTAGAAAGAAATTAATAATTTAATATTATTTTCTGTAACGATCGCGACTACAGTAATAGTAGGGTCATTTATCTTTATTGTAATCGTAAAAAAAAAAAAAAAAATGACCTATGAAATCTGTGTTTTAGAGGCGTCTAATGCGAACAAGCCGCGTATCGTATGATTCTTAGGTACAGCACAGTCCGGTGAAAGATGAGGATATGTTGCAAAATCCGTCTGGCACACAAATACCAATTAAACTTTCGGAATTCCTTTCGCGTGCCAATCGAGTGCCACGGTAATATAACTCCGGACTCGAGATGCACGGTATTATTTCCCGGATAGGCTCAGAAAGAAGTGTCCTACACGTCCCGGCACCGGCTCCGATTTCTGCGAGCGTAGGGAATATTTAACGTGACGCGTCGATTACGGGAGAAGAGAAATAAGTTATCTCGTTTGTAACGGCACCATCAGCGCGACGGCGTTAATTGGAAATGTTATTAGTTTCAATGAAACCGCCCTGACGATCGAAGACTGTAAAAGGCCTGACTGATAAGCTCTCCGTTGAACGTCGCGGAGGGTGTAATTCACCTAGAAATGGGGAAGAGCGAGAAACCATATCGATATTGGAAAATCATTTATCCCGTCTGCTCCGCGTGACAGGCGCACCTTGACTTTTGACAGACCCGAATCGCTACCTCGCTATGTAGACAGCCTAATGCATTCTGCTCGAGACCGACTTAGGCTATACGTCAACGTCACGAAGCCTCATGCATAATATATAATATACAAGAGGCTCCGTTCGACATCTTGACGCGGAAATGGCGTGGAATCTGAAATATTAAGGGATTATTTAATACAACGATTATATCTCTGAGCTCGCGGCGGGATGCAGATGTGCATCGAGTAACGATTGATGATTAGAAAAAAAAAAAAAACAGAAAAAGAGAATTTATTGGTTTTCGCCGACAGATAGAGAATATGTATTTCAGACTCCAGCACCGTGCCTACAGAATACACTTGTATTTCTAAAGCTATTTGCTTTCAATCCGATAGCACATTATACAAGCGACGTGTTGTCCTAAACAACGTGCTCCAGCTTTTTGTTGGAAACACACTTCTGGCACTTTCATGGTCACGACCATTTAAATGCCTCGCAAAAATAATAAAAAGAAAATAGATAAAAAAAAATAAAAAAAATATTAAAAAAACCGAGGATTTTACACGTGAAAAAAATATTTAGCGACTGTCCCGATATTTACGATACTCGCACGGGGAAAATTGTGTTCTAAAAACGCCAAGGGAGTCGCGGACCACCGAGAAGTAATAAAATTAAATTGCCACGTTAATATTTAATCTGGTTAACACCAACCATTGTCCGCGCTCGAAATTATAATTGCAAGATGGTCCAACTGCCACGGCACCCATGATAACTCTTAGCATTTCTCTTCACCTCTTAGTATAAAATTTTCTCTTTGCTCGGACGCATTCCTCGTACGTGTGCACACAGGTGGGTGGACGTGAACCGATGTATCTCCCCGACGCTCTCTTGTTGTCAGGCAGGACGTGACGTAGAGGGTAGCGCAAGGAGTCGTACGGCACGACGACCCACATTCCGTCGAATTTAATTTCATGCCTTATCGCCGACGGTAGCCGTGGCACAATGCCTCAACTGGGACGGTCGCGGATCTCTTTCTCGCGCTCTCAGCTAGCTGCATGCGGAACCGCAGCATCACGTACGCATACGCGCACATATGTACGCTTGCTAATGGTGCCATACGTTTCGCTCTTTACTCGTCTCGCACACGTTCTATTTATATATATATATTTCTCTTTCTCTCTCCTCTACACTTCTCTCTTTCTCTTATTCTCACATACAGAAGGTCTCTCTTTCCCTCTTTTTTTCTTCTTTTTCTCCTTTTTTTATCCGCATCCCTTAATCCATTCATTCAACCATTCATCTCTCTTTGCGTGAACTTCTTTACACATCTTAATGTTAATATCTTGAATTAAATTCTAATTATGAAATAAAATCTTGTAGATTTAATTTTCATTATTTTATTCGAATCGTGCTCTTGTCCCATTCGAGAAACTTATTTAGCCGCCCGGACGTCGCCTCTCGTTTAACTCGCAAAGGCGAGATACCATCTTCGACGAGTAAGCAAGTATGCCTTACGCGGCTAAAAAAATTCAGTGCTCGCTCACTGGAAACTTGTGCGCCTCTCGTCGATCCATATACGAGCACGCTGTACGTTCTCCTGGTTTTGACCCCCTTCATCTCCTTCTCTCGGATGCACCCATTCACCCTGGTCCCTTTTCCCCCTTCGCCTCCTCCTCCCCCCAGCTTCTCAGTCATTTACAGGCATTTCTATCACAGTCTGGAGCATCGAGTTCGCATTCTCGCGGTCTCTATCTACCGTTGCGGCTCCTCCGCTTTTCCTCTTTTCCGGCACGTCGTCGAGCCGCGCAAGTGCGCCTATTATGCACCGTGCATCTGATGTACGCGTTTCTGTAACGAGCGCGAAGCGCGGCGAATATATACCTCGGCGGAGGGTCGATCGTATGACTGGCTATTTCTACACGTGTCCCGACTTCGCGGCGACGATTGCCCCTTATCAGATTTACGGGGCTGACTGACGGAACGGGGTACGCGTAATCGAGGTCGGGTATCGAAGGTGCGCCGGGAGCGATTTATTTGGTTGATCGTAGAGACGGAAAAAAAGCAGGAGACAACGCGAGCCCGTCGATTTTATTCAAAATTATTTTTGGCACCGTCTACGTCCGAAGAACGTTTAATTCACGCGGATAATTAATTAGTAATTTTGATGTAGGTCAAGCAGCCCCCGCATCGGATGGATGGCGACGGCGACGGTCACAGCACGGCGACGGTAGAACGACGTTAGGGCGCGCGTTACCGCTTGCGGCTGCAGCTGCGGCGTCGTCGGTCGCTGCACCTGCAGCTGCGGTGGCGGCGACGATTTAATCAGAGGGGCGAAACGATGCAGAACGCCGGCGACTATTACCAAAGGGCGCCGAGATGTTGTCCCGGCAGAAGCGGCAGTAATAACAACAACAACAGCGGCATCGCGGGTGGATCGGTGCGAGGCGCCGAGCTGCTATGCTGCTGTTGCAGCTGCAGCACCGCCACCTCCACGAAGACTCCGGGGCTGCTGGCGAGCCTTGGCGTGTGCGTGCTCGTCCTTGGCTACACCCTGCTCGGCGCGTTCGCTTTTATGGCTCTCGAGGGAGGTCTGAAATCGGTGAGCGGTCGAAACCACCGCCTGTCCTAGGCGGGGTCGTTAAAACTTGAATAGATAACGATTGGCGAAGAATTATAATTATAAATTTAATATAATTGCTTTTTTTTTATATTTTTTGTATTTAATGATTACTACAGTCAACGTCGAGTATTTCGATCACCGCGATAGTTGTTGCATCTGTGATTTTTGCACGCAGGATTCGCTGACCGAGGTTGTAGCCTCGAAATCCGACGGAGCTTCCTACGTGCCGCCTACCAATCTGGAGAACGACTCCGTCGCCACGGAACTGAGAGCGCGCACGGTCGAAAAGCTGTGGAGCATCACCGAAGATCTCAACGTTCTTTATAAAGAGAATTGGACTCGATTGGCGGCCCGGGAAGTCCTCGAGTTCCAGGAGAACCTGGCCCGCGGTCTCAGGCGCACTTCTTACGAGCAGGTGCCGCCGTTAGCCCCACGATCGCGAGAACACCAGGACAGACGGCTGCATACCCGACGATGGACCTTCAGCAGTAGCCTGCTGTACTCTTTGACATTGATCACGACCATAGGTCTGTCCAGGTTCAATTCGGCAATAAAGCTTACGAGTTGTTCGCCGATATTTCCTTAGCTCGTCCGCGATATCAAAGTCTAAAAGCGGCGATTTCGATTTCAGGGTACGGCAGCGTAGCGCCGCGCACAGTCTGGGGCCGGTTGATCACCATAGTTTACGCCTTGGCAGGAATCCCGTTGATGCTGGTCTACCTGAGCACGGTGGGTGATGTGCTCGCTCGCAGTTTTCGTCGTCTGTACGGACGCATGTGTCGGCAGCCGCGTAACTGCGCGCGGAAGCAGCAACCGCCACCGCCGCCACCGCCAGTCGGCGGGATAATGGCCAAGGCGTATCGTTACGATAATCACATAGAGACGAAAGGTGCTGGTAACTATTATTCGGCGAGCAGAGAAAGTTCCTGCGACGACTTGGGTATTCGCGGCACCGGCAGCGCGATCTTGCTCGACTGCGGCAGCGAAGGTCTTCTACACGCTACCACCAGTTCGACAGCCGCACTCCAGGTAACGTCATAACGACCAATCGTGAAGATTGTTGCGTTAAAATTATTCTCTGAAAAACTGACGAGTCGAGTTTACCATGCATGCGTCATTTTTTACGCCAAATCTTTCTCGCATTCTTGGATTCAGGACGCGACAGCTGGCAATGGCAAGCGGCATTTCCACCCGTGCTCGCTATCCTTATCGTCCACCTCATCGCCGGCGTACATGCTAGAGGCAAACCCAGTCAGGATACCGATCAGCTTGTGCCTGGCGATAATGCTAGTGTACATATGCGGCGGCGCGGTCATGTTCAACCGTTTGGAGGGCTGGAGCTTACTGGAAGGCGGGTACTTCTGCTTCACCAGCCTCGGCACGATCGGCTTCGGTGACCTAATGCCCGTGGGCCGCAACGCGCCCACGACCACTCTGGAGGAGCTCAGTCTGTGCGCATGTTCGCTCTACATCCTCGCCGGGATGGGCCTGATCGCCATGTGCTTCAACCTCGTCCAGGAGGAGGTGGTACGCGTGGTCAGGGTCTTCGGTAGAACCTGCGGCATGTCGTCGGGCGTGGTGGTCGGACCTATCGGTGGTACAGGTATCCCTGATGAAGGCATTCGGTGGGGAATCAACGACGAAAGTCTTCTACGAGAGATAAAGAGAGAGAGAGAGAACATCGTGAACCATTGAATCATTTTCTCGACCGTCACGCAGTTATCGCGTTCGGAAACTGCAGCAACGTGCACAACGGTTCTGTAATAGTTAGTTTGGAGTATCTAAACAAAATATATTGTTGCGTCAGTCCGGGAAACATACATATAGATGTATATATGTACATGTATACTAGATACATGTATTTATGCATCGAGCAAACGTAATTCCAACGTTGAGGGACGGGTTTCATCTTCCGAGTGCCTCGTTGTTTCACGTAGTAAAAATTATCGTCAGTACCGATGCCAATCGCGACCGAAGAAACTGAATTTTTGAAAAATATCGGAAAGAATAGTCGCGGTTGTACGGCCGCGGCGAAGCGAGTAAGCAGTCACGAGTCACGCGTGGTTCCTCTCTTTTTCTTTGCAGCAGGCGCCACTGCCGGTCTCAAGGCCGACCTTGATGATGGAGGCGGCACCAGCGACTCGCGATTGTCCGAACAAGAAGAAGAGGCGATTGCCATGTCGATGGTGCCAGCCAGTTCCTGACAGCACCAGGCCAGGAGCCCCGGTGACGGCAAGCTCCTGGCCCACCCCTCGAACACTGCCATAAAATTGTCGCCCGGCCATCACTCGCTACCGCGCAAGAAGACGTTGCCCTTAGACGCTGCCGGATGCAGGGCGGCGAACAACTCGTCGTCCACGGGCGTTAACGTTCAGCAACAACAATTCCAACGTGGCCAGCCTTTGAGAAGGAGCTGCCTGTCGCCGACTCAGCAGCATCACCATCATCAGCAGCAGTCGCAGCAACAGCAGCAGCCGCCTCATCACCATCAGCATCGACAGCAGGAGAGTTCCTTGCACTTCGAATACTTTGTGCCGCGCAGCGTTAGCGAATTTAATCTCGCGGCTGCTGTAACGGACATGGCGGTACCGCCGCCACCTTCGACGTCGGTCCTCAGGCCTTCTTCGGCGATCACGCCGTCGGTTGCCACAGGAGCAGTTACCACCACCAGCCAAACGCGGTTGCTGGACAGTAACAACGCTAGCATCACCACCAGAAGTCGCGAAAAAATGGTTACGTTCGAGGACCAGGGGGTCAATTGCGGCGTCACCTCTACACCCACCAGGAAGAACCTGCCCACCCTAGATAACGTCTTTATGTGACGTGTGTCGCAAATATCGCGGATGCTGAAGCGCTCACTGCCCCGCGGATGGGCGGACGCCTTGAAGGTTTCGTACGCGTAAAAAAAAGAAAAAAAAAATAAACGACGAAAAGCTAAAAACTTTGAGAAACTTGGTAAAGGGAAAAGAAATTGAAGGGATACAAGAACGATGTCAGAAACTAAAAACCATATCTGGTTATATCGTGAAACATATACGTTAAGTAAAAAATAAAAAGAAAAAATAAAACGAAACCTACTCTTGACTTACATAAATTCTAATTAAAAGTAACAGAAAAATGAAAGGAAAGAAAGCAAAGGGAAACGAGAGGGCGGAGATATCGACAACCTTTGCGGAAAACTACGTAATGTGAACTGTATAACGTGCACGATATTACTAGAGAAAAAATTGCCAAACGTAGCAAAAAATGTGAAAAAATATCAATTAACAATCAAGAAGACAGTCCAAACGAAATCCGACGTTAGAAAGTATTTTGTTCTCGGGTAGAGCAAACTTTTATTACTATTAGAGCGAACTGTTATTAAAAACCATTTAATGTGAATTTTCGGCACTAAAAATGTGTTTTTTTTTAAATTGTCACGGAAAGAAAGATTGCCTAAATGATAGTAATCTAAGACAATATTTAAAGGACGCTTAAGAGACATCTGACAGGCACTCTAATTTAACTCTAGATACGTTTCAGACTTCGTCGAAGCACATTCATATTGTTTTTAGAATCACTTTTATATCTAACGTTTTTTTTTTTATAAGGTTTATATAATCTAATTAGTTTTATATTTTAATTTACGATATTAACGTGCTATGCACAATTGTTATAAAAGCGAGAAATAAAAAAAAAAATAAAAAAAAAATAAATAAAAGTAAATAAAAAAAAATATAAAAAAAATAAAAACCGGTAAAAGACCTCGCTCGAAAAGACAAGAAAAATAAAAATGTTATATATATATATCGATAGAAGTCGCCGGAGAACTAAATTTGTTCTTGGTGGACAATTGATGACTGTATATTTCTTATTACTGGTCATACCGTAATTATCATTGTCAAATTACTTGCGCTCAGCGTAGGTTATCGAATATTGAAAATTTTATGTGCGATAAGTCCGACTGTATTCCGAATATTACACAAATAGTTTGTATATATATTCAAGAAATATATTGAATAATTCTAACTTGTATAATTACACACATATGTCTGAGATGTTTTATTACTTTTCTAATTTTTAAATCATTTTTATAAGTATTTATTTTTTTTTTAATAAAACATATTTATAGTATATTAAATTTATTTTATATGAAATTATAATTTTATTCATTGCTAGAGATTGCAGAGCGCGCGCTTCGCGTTTATTAGATTTGGACGTTGGTTAATTATATTAATAATTACAAATGAGTGAACTAGAACTGATGGCGTGTTGCCAATTCACTTACATTTGTATCTTCCAGCTAGGGCAGGTTATCTTTCATTCTTCCGTCCATCCTTCCTTCCTTCCTTCCTTCCTTCCTTCCTTCTTGTCTTTTGTGGCAGTAATCTGGATTATCCTCATCTTGTAGCACTTAAAATCACTCAACACTATATTACACTGCTCTGCTTTTTTTTTTATAAATTACAATCACTAATCATTAATACTATCGCGCGAGAGACGAACGACTGAAAAAATGACGGTGGATTATCGCGGCGAAGATGACAAGTTCGTCAATCCCGGGATTTCGCAGCAGTTTCGCGGCAGTTTCGCGGCAGTTTCGCGGTAGTTTCGCGGCAGTTTCGCGGCAGTTTCGCGGTTTGGTGACACGGAGCCTGCTTCCCGCCAATTCCGTGGCTACGCCTCTTTTGTAATGGTTGCCATTCGATATTTATTGGCCCATATGGACTAATCAAATAATATAATTTTCTTTTAGTTTCGAGGAAAGTTGTTACGAACCGCCACTGTCAAGTCGAGGCCAGTCGAGGCAGCGTCGGAGTCGGCGAGAAGTTGATTATGAGGTTATAAACACTTTTAATAATATTATGCATAATTAAGTTGTTAAGCTCAGTTTAAGGATTTCTACGCGTAAAAGAGCTTCTGGTAAGAGTATTAAACAGCAATATTATTTATTTGGTATAGCTTTAAGTCACGTAATTTAGCATAATGTTCCAGGCTTTCAATCGGTTATCGAGATTCACGTGCTCCGATAGATTCCTTGATCTTTTCCAACGACAAAAGGCTTTTTTATTTGACGCATCTGTAAGAAAAATGTCCGAAAAGCCAACGATGAAGATCGGTACGCACGACGGAACTTTTCACTGCGATGAAGTTCTCGCCTGTGCACTTTTGAAACTGCTGCCGCAGTATAAGGATGCATCCATAGTGAGGTAATCATCCTCGACTCAGACGAGGCGTAATAAATTATAATATCGAAATGAATAAGCAATATTGGGTTACAGAATCCATGGGTATTCTATTACATTTTTAGGTCTCGAAATCAAAGTATCTTAGACACCTGCGATATTGTGGTGGATGTTGGTGGAGAATACGATCCTTCTAGACATCGATACGATCATCATATGAGGTAAAATAACATATTATTTTACTGTGAAATTTTCTCGGCTTATTTCATGAGTCAGAAGCTATAAAACTATAATTTGTTAATTCTTTACAACTCATTTTCAGGCAATAAACTTCAAGGGCTATTTAACACAGGCATAAATATATATGCTAAAAATGGATTATTTTATTTTTATTGCATTGTTACTAATTGTTTTCTTGTTTCAGGGAATTTAAAGAGTCAGTGAGTACCGTTATGAACAAACCAGGCTACGATTGGACAATAAAACTAAGCAGTGCAGGACTAATTTACTGTCACTTTGGTCATGAGATATTGAGGAATTTACTTGTGGACATATCGGAGGACAAAATCATTGACGAAATTTTTAAGAAGATCTACGATACGTTAATCAAAGAAATTGACGGTATAGATAACGGCGTGCCGATGTACGATGGAGAGCCATTGTAAGTGAGTGTTTGTGTTGTAACATACTTATGCTTTTTCTTTAAAACTAATTGTTGCACTGATATTTGTTTCAGGTATCGAATAGTTACTGACTTATGCGCGCGCGTAGGCAGACTGAATCCTCAGTGGAACAGCAAGGATGTTAACATCGAGAAACAATTTGAGAAAGCTATGGCTTTAACTCTAGAAGAATTTTTAGAATTTGTACAATATACAAAAAATGTATGGTTGCCGGCAAGAGATATCGTACGACGTGCTGTAGAAAGTCGTTTCGAGGTAAGAAAAAAAAAACTTTTTTTTAAATGTTGGATATATCTATTTTTGAATATCGTTTGATGTAAAACGTTCTTATAAGGTCGATCCGAGTGGGGAGATAATAGTATTATCGCAAGCGATACCATGGAAAGAACATTTATTTCAACTGGAAAAGGATATGAACGTATCGCCGTCAATTAAGTACGCAATTTTTGAGAGTGACAACGCTTATCGGGTTCAATGTATGCCAGTAGCAGCAGGAAGTTTCGTGTGCAGAATATTTCTTCCGAAAACGTGGGGCGGTTTACGTACCGATTCTCTCGTAGAGGCCTGTGGAATTAAAGGTGCGACATTTGTACACTCCGTAAGGTTTATCGGTGGTAACGAAACCAAGGACGGTGCAGTAGCCATGGCGCGGAAAGCGCTCGAGATCGGGAAGGCTGCGCAATGTGAACAAGAATGACGGTAGATCGTACTTAGTATTTCTTTAATAATTATTGAATACCCTTTTTTTTATTCGTGTACATTTTACTTTATTTAAAAACTTCAATCATTGAACATTTACACATTTTTAAACAAAAAAGTAATTTAATTTTTAAAAGTGTCATATATTTTTGAATATGTTTAACAGGGATGAACTAAACTGCGTATACATATTTATATTAGAAATAAAAAAAGGATTCGTTTATTGTCAGTTTCCTCATATCAGATGCATAAAACATGGCACAAATTTCTCCGCGCGTCTGCGATCAGGAAGAGATAGCTTGATTTTATCGATACGTGCGTCCGATGCTTAACTTGGTTGCTTAACTTGTCAGTCAGCGCTTCGGGCGGCTGCTTGAGCGTGCGCAGCCAAATGTGCAGCCTTAGCTTGAGCTACTTCGGGAGTGTCGATTACTCGACCGTCCGGTCCAAGTGGAGCGTAACTGTAAGTGTAGAACGCAGGCGAAGTGGCATATGCCAGAGCACCATACGGAACCAGTCCGACCGTCTTGGCAATCTCCTGCGTAAAAGAACATTTGATTAGAACACTCGTCGACATGTTGCAACGCAAAGAAATTACAAAAGATGAATTAATATTATCAAAACGCTTCGGCGGTACAACGATACGAAACGAGATATACGAATAATCACGACTTCTGAATCTATATAACATCTCTATGTTGTAAATCAACGTTGTATCGATGGCTCTCGGCTTTTAATAATAAAGAGCAGCACTACGTTGAATATCGGTCACGAATAGCTATTGCCGTTTGCGCAACCATCTCTAAACCGAGATTGTCGTACTTGGGCGTGAGCGGCGAGATGGGCAGCCTTGGCCTGAGCGACCTCAGGTGTGTCTATCACCCGACCGTCCGTGCCGATGGGCGCGCCGTACGTAATCGCAGGTGCATAAACTGCAGGTGCATAAATGGAGGGCAGGTATTTGTATCCGAGCGTATTTCTAGCGGCCTCGTAAGCCTGAGTGGCGAGATGCACCGCTTTCGCCCGTGCTACCTCCGGCGTATCCAAGACTCTTCCATCTAATCCGAGCGGCACGCCGAATGAATATGTCGAATATGCCGGCGTTGCAGCCGCAATGGCACATAATGTAGATAGAACGATCTGCAAGAGAAACCCATTTGTAAATCTCCAGCGTTATCAATAATTGAATTTAATTGTACAAGAATTAATTTGCTTCTGATAATCGATTTTAATCGTGGAATACTGAGCGCAATTAAATTTACGCCCGTAAGACCAGTTTGCGAGGAGCCCTCGTCGGTACTCACGAAAGCTCTCATGTTTTATCAGTGCAATCAAGCGCTGCTGGATGATCACCAGTACTCGCCCTAAAGTATCAACTACTATGTCGTACCGTCCCGAGGCTCAGATCTCCTTTTATATATGTGAATCCTGGTAGGGAGTCGTCAACCTGTAGGAGGGGACCACACCCTGCAGCAAGTATTATGCTTTAAAGTGCTGACATTGACATTACGTTAATGAGACCCTGCCACCATCTGAATCTGCCTGGGGAGGGATACCTTCCCCGGATTTCTTCAGATGCGTGTGGACGCATCGTCGAGGTCAGTCCAGCTCTGTCTTCCGACTTCGTTCACCGGCACTTTTTCACGCTCATCACCATCATCATCATCGAGAATGACCGCCAAAGGCCTGGCGGACCTATCAGGAAGTCTGACGCGGTTCACTGCACGAAGGGTCAATTACTTTTTGCTGAATAGATGCGCGGAAGGTGACTCCGGCCGTAAAGTCTCGTTTATTACCGTGAAAATGATAGATAATAAGCGTACCTCTCATGGACGTGTAACCGCAACGGGCAAGACTATTATCTTGCAGGTGCATGAATTTATATAGTGTATCAAATAAAACTTGACTGATAAGAGATGCAATTAAGACAAAGAAAAATGCGCCAGCTCTCCTGGATCTTACACGCAACTTAACGACGACCCGTTTAATTTTAATCGCTGCGATATCCGCTGTTCAAGTGTGATGCACTTACGTTAGCGCGCGAACAAAAAGACTCCACTTAAAATTATAATAAACGATGTAAAGACAAGATGTGGAACATTTATAATCGCACTTGTCTTAATCTTTATTGACAGATATATTTTATATGCGAAAAACAGAAATCAAATAAAATAAAACCGAGGCTGCGTATCAAATGTATCTCCGTTCGCCGCGTTAGCATAACTTCTTCATATTCTCAGGTGCGGGATAAACGTCCGTCCTTGCCGATATCAAAGCTTCCGAAAGGTGGAAGGGAAAGGTAGGGGACCAGGCGCAATTAAAATGTATGAGGTGCGACGTAGAAAAAGAGAGCGAGCCGAAACGAAGGTCGGGCGCCGCGTCCTCGAGATCGGGAGAGACTCTTTTTCCTGGATGCGATCAGGAAAGATCGCTCTTTGAGAGCGTCGGCAGGTGCGAGCGCGTCTTTTTGCTCGGAAATTTCCTCAAGGACCAACTTCCCGACGAAGAAGTTTTCCCTTTGTCTCTCGATCTCGCCGCGCGGCCGCCCAAGACCCAAGCACTCGGCGGCGCATCTCGCGGCGCGAGAAATCTCGGCGAGAGATCCTTATCGTTTCACTCGGAAACGAAAGCTTCCTCCGTGAAATTAAAACGCGTTAGTTTCTAAAATATTTCGAAGAAAGTATCTTTTAAAATCTTTATTCGTAGGGAGGGGAGGGAAGGAAGGAAGGGAAGCTTGACTCGTAAACTTACAGGACCACTTCTTGATGATACTCGAGTGATTTACAATTTTATTAAATGTGAAATGTAGATTGTAACGCCTTGTAAGCATTACGTTAATTCATTATACGCGTCCTACCGACGTAATATCATTGAGCAACGGTCAAGTTTTACGATACATTTGCACATAATAGCGAATTGTTAACCTTATGATTTGTAGGCGCATAAATGCGGCTAATTAATTATCACGAAAATCGATTTAAATATGTTAATTAATTATTAATGAGAGATTGTAACTAGGTCAATTCCACAGAGAGACGGCAAAGCCGCCCGCGGTACAGATGCGTACTCAAAGTACGTTTAAACATTTATGCTAATTAAAAAAAATGTTCGAGCTGAACGTACGGGAATTTCATACGTTACAGAATACTCTCTGTACATAACGAATATGTTAATACTTCAAATACGTAATTAAAATGTAATTATCATCACGCAAAAAAAAAAAAAAAAAAAGAAAGAAAGAAAAATATAAAAAAAATACAATAATACGTAATCGCGTGCGATTTCGTAACGAATAACGCGTGACCGCTATTCGGAACGTTGCGTTAATTTTCTTTTAACACGAAGAATTTTCACTTTTACATTATTCTAAAATTGAATGAATAATTTTCCACGTACTCGTGTGGGCGCGTTATTAACGCACATGTACGCAGCGGCGGAGAAACGAAGGCCCTTTTTTCCTTGGAGTTCGAGATAATCTCGGCACGCCCGGCGACCCTATTGTCTATTAGCATAAACGCGCGCCGGCACGACCATAATCGTACCGACCTTAAATTCTTATTAAACGACATTAGCAATTAACCTGGCCAATTTGTCGTTTTCCTTCGCGTGTGCGTGGGCCGCGGCGTCGATCTTGCAACGATTTCTAAATACTGATTAGATGTATCGGGCAAGAGCTGTTATGACGCGCCGCGATTCCTCGCGCGAAATAATTACGCGCGTAATTATGTAAGATATTCTAAGATTTGCGTGCATGGAAAATTGCCTCATCGCGGGGAAATTCACTTTCAAATTGATGAAAGAGCGAAAAAGAGAAAGCCCGTTATATCTCATCGAATTAAAGAAACACGCGCTGGAAAGACGGCGAAGGAAGGAAATACAAACATACGACTTTAATTAATTTCAGAATTTAATAAAATTGATAATATATATTTTCTTTTATTTAAATATTTATAATTAATTTTCTTTTTCTTTTGTTTTTTTTTTCTTTTAGTCAATGGATCGCGAGCGAATTTATCGGCATTGCTGAGGGATGTCGGCGTTGTAAAATGTGGAACCAATGGCTCAAAAGGGGTGTGAAATGCCGCACACCTTGAATTGAATTTGACTGTGACGTATTTGGAATCCAGCTCCACGCTCGGAACGCAGTTAAGTGATCGGATCAATCATATCTCTCGGATTCATTTGGAAACGCAAAAGGACAACGAGGTGTGCTGCTTACCAACCTGCGAGGCCGCAGGCGGATATTGACAGGTATGCCTATTACATACATTGACTCTGAACGAGTGATTATTTATAGCCTAAGAGATACTAAGAGAATATATCTTCAGATCTCGTCTTTTCTCCTAGCGATCATAAATTATAACACTATAATGTTCCATCGCTTAAAAAATTGTTTTTAACACCAACCATTAAAAAAAGAAAAGAAATAAAACAAAATAAAATGTGTCATAAATAAATTATCCTTAGTAGAAGGTATATTCTCGACTAAAGAAACATGCGCTTCAACAGAAACAGTTTTATTGAGAGCGTACTGTTGTAACAAAATAAGAAATCAGGTAACAAGGAAATGTGTACATTTCAAACAAACGCACGTGTTAGATAATGAGTCGATACGTGAATCTTGCGAGTTTTAGCCTGCAAGCCGATTGTGCAAGCTGAAAAATCATATCACGAAACTCGAATGTTTGAATTATATAATAAACTACTGTACCGTATAAATAAACACGTTTTCCAATTGTGCAACGTTAAGGTAACGTCAGTTTAATCTGTTCTTTTTTTTTTTTTTTTTTTAATTCTATCAATAATAATTAACTGCTGAGGAATCAATTAGCGGACACGTCGCCAGGTTTCTTCGGCCGACAGAATTAGTAATCGTCGTAACCGTTAATTGAACCATCGTCATGAAACTGAGAGTTACCGTAATAGTCGTCGTGGCTATAAACCGGCGGCTTGTAAACTTGTGAATGATCGAACGCGACAGGTGTCGAGGAGGCAATATGATTGTAGGCCGCCAAATGCGCGGCTCTCGCTCGGGCCACTTCCGGCGTGTCCACCACGCGACCCTGAAAAACGACAAGAAACGATAAAAAAAGAAACGAAAAGAGTGATTTTTCAATAAACGCGTCGTTCGCCTTTACAGCAATTTAAAAATTAATTTTCAATTATTGCATTTGAATTAAATATCTTAAAAAAAATCTTACGTCGTGATCTAACGGGGCAGGCGGGCCGTGATATTCGTAATCGCCGTGGTACGTGCGATGGCCGACCGATGCAGGCTCGTTATATCCGTGATAATTTTGATTTCCCGCATAGGAAGCCATCTTGTGCGGTATTCTTGCGGCAGCTTCTGCCACGGCGGCGAGATGGGCTGCTTTGGCATGTGCCACTTCCGGGGTGTCCATGACCCTACCATCGTGGCCTATGGGTGCCGGTGGTCCATGATACTGATAATGCGTCGGCATACTTAAAGCCGTCGCAACGGTGGTAATTAGGATCTAAAAAATCAATCTTAAAAATAGAGCAACTATCTTCGTTAATCGTCGCGATTATTGTCGCAGATTTCGTCGCACGTTTATTTATTCGGACACCTATCCGATATTTCTGGATTAATTATTGAATTTAATTGGCACAATTAACTTACCAAGGCCTTCATTTTCATGCTCGATTCGGAACGAAAGTGTCACCGATTTGTAACTGTCGAGAGCGGACTCCTCGGTTTATATACAATCGATGATTTAATCTTACCTAACAGCGTCACCCCACCAATCGTTTCTGTTCGGCTAATATTCGCACCGATCGTTCCGATTTTCACGAAAGTGTCAAAATTGTACAGTTCTCGATATTCTCGCATCAGTGGTGCGAGACTATATTACGCAGGCACACAAATGCCGCATTAACTGCGATCTAATAGATAATTATGTCAGCAATTTAATAACAATAGTAATGATTAATGACTTCGCAACAAAAGATTAGATACATTTAATTTACTGTAATTACATTTGATGTAATTATAATCGGTGCTCTTACTGCTCTTAAAGTGAACCGCGACGGCTCATTAAGCAATTAGACGGAGCGCTGTTACGTGCCGGAGTTTCCAGCAGGCCTTAACAAAATAACAAATTGCAGATCACGTTACGGATATTACCGCCGCGCAGACCTGTATTTTATCGTACGCCAGTCATTAATTATTGCCGGAGGAATGTCAATGTTAGAAGTAATTCAATTTTATAAGGAATATCGAAGGATACGTTTTTCTCACGAACAGCAATCGACGTCGCTTAACTTACTTTTTTTTTTTAATTTATTTAAATAAATTTATTACGATAAGCGCGACGTCGAAGGATTTTCGATTAAATGTTTGCTTTGATAGCCTTTCTGATTTATGCCGAAGCTCCAATCGCGAATCTTTTCCCGGAGCGTTCGCTCGAGTAATCGGGATCGACGAGATACGGGATCGATCGAGCGTTCCCATCGCCACTGACACTTTTTACTAAAGCCAATTGTACAACCATCGCTCGTAGAACACTTCGCGTTTTGGCGCAATCATAATTACGTTCTTGCCGACATTCCAGTCTCCCACTCTTTTTCCTTCTTTCTCTGCGCTTCTCTCTCTCCGCTTTCGTTCTTTCTCTTTTTGCGTTGGAATCTTTTTTTTTTTCCTTTGTCCCTTTTTGCCGGACAAAATCTCGTTGGTGTGTCTCCATTTCGTCTTCCGAGCGAAATCAATGAAATAGAAAAACCTCTCCACCCCGTTTTTATTACATGAAAAAGGCGGTCCCATGTGTTGTAAAACGTTCCGCGTTTACGCTATTTAGTACAGACATCTATACTAAATGCTCGTATTGTTCGCCGGTATATAAGGTCTACGTAGCCTGATCGACGGACAGAGATTCGCCTGATCTCGGATAGACGTGTGCGAGCCACAACAATGCAGTCCCTTGTAAGTAGACGGATATTTCGGCCTGATATTTTTCATTTTCACATATTTTTATTAATAACAATATTATTTATATACGTAATATTTTTTTTTTTTAATAATAATACAAACTTTAATTAAAAAAAAAAATATATATATATATATACGTTACACTAAAAGTATTTAATTTAAATAAATAATAATATTCTGTGCGCGATTAATCAAAATTAAACTTTCTCACGTATAAAAGACGCACTTTTCATCTTGCAACGCGCACCCTGTGATTTTAAATAATTATCTTCATCGCTATCATTCAGCTTCACAACATTTTCCTCTTTTTTTCCCTCTCAAGAATCGACTTAAATCACTCGCGCGCTCGTCTTTTTAGATCGTTCTGTCGTGTTTCCTGATGTCGACGCTGGCTTTGCCAGGGTTCGCGCCTCATCAGCAAGTATACGACTTGCACGGTGGATATTATCACGGACCACCAGCCCCTCTGGCTAAGGACGGTCGCGTAGTCGACACGCCGGAAGTGGCACACGCAAAGAAGGCGCATTTTGCGGCGTACGCCGAGCAGGCTGCGAAGACCGCGCATTACGGATATCCCGGGATCGGTGGCTACGAGGGTGGCGACGGAGGGTATAAGGGCGGCGACGGTGGATACGGGGACGGTGGCTTCGCTGTTTACTCCGGTTATCACGGTAAATACCACGGCCCGCCCGCGCCGCTCGGCCACGACGGCCGTGTGGTAGACACCCCGGAAGTGGTCCACGCCAAATCCGCGCATCTAGCCGCCCACGCCGAAGAGCTGTCGAAGGTCGCCCATCTCTCGTACAAGAGCCCTTATCCGCACGGCGGCGGATTCTTTTGAACCACTTGCCCCGAGGAACGTACTGAAAGGCCACTAATTCATTACTTTCATTAATAACGCAAAGCGACGTCGCCCCAAGGACCGTGCCAGCGCATCCTCGCTCGCGTTGGCGAACGTGCATCATCTCCGGGTCAAAAAACCGTAAATATTTTATATACGCACTACAAATGTAACGAAACTAAAATAACAAAATAAAATATACCATTGTGTGATTAAGTAACAGCAGTATGGGCTACCTTCTCCGGCGTATCTCGTTAGATTTATCATTAATTTCGTCCTTCGTCGCCGCGCCTGTCGAACAACTTACGCGGCGAGTGCAAAATGCTTCTTTTTATTTCGCGCGGTTAGAGTGCAAGGAATTTCTTTTCTCTCTCGCGGTGCTGCGGTGAAGTGTTCCAGCGACGTGTTCGAGCTCAATTACGATTCAAAGGCACGAGAGTCCGGTATGGCGATCGTGCGTATCGATCACTCACGATCGACTGCCACTCCGTCAAGCTCGAGTAAACGCCTAAACGCGATAGTATTGCGTTGGTGACGAACGCGCAATACCTTTCGGATCGGACGTACCAATAAGGGCCTCGATGAACCGGCCGGTTGCGAAACCGCCGTCTCCGTTTTAGCAATTCAACAACTATTGTTATCGCCATCCCGTGACATACTATTGTGATTGATATGACACACGCGGATAAATAATTCCGTAAATCGCGGAGTATAGTGGGTGTAACTCGTTGCGCGATCGTGGACCGAAGATAAAAGCGCACGTGAGATATAGTCGTAAATCAGTCTCGCGCAGACAGTTACATTTTTTCTCCCCAATAGAGCGGCAATAAAAATTTATTAAAAATTCGTCTCCCGAGGGGTTCTCCAACATTCGCGCGAATGCTTTCATGTTGCAGAAATAAAAAAAAAATAAAAATAAAATACATACGTACACATATATCTGCTTTTGTCCCAATGACGAGGTATATTTAATTTTTAATCCCTTGCGAGGTGATCTGTAACTTCTTGATTTGATTTTCCACGTTTGAAGAAGCCGCGACGACGATAAGTCGCATTCGGTACCATTTCGGTGAAAGCTAAACGACTTGAACGCACCGCATAGTTGCGCGGCATAGCCGGGACGAATTTTTCTTCGCGACACGAGGACACGGGTGCCATTGTTAACGCACGGCGTAAATGTTACGGGGCATGGCACTTAAGGAGAACGCTTTTCCTGGGTGTGGTTATTACCCCGTGATCCAAGCGGGACCAGGCGGGGGCACGGGTGGCAGGACGCCCGCTGGTAGACACTCGTACCCCTATAAATTGCGCCACGCGAGTTGATGGCTATTGTAATACGGATCTAAACGCACAGCCGCGCAGTATCTCGCCGAGATATCCGAGGGTGACGGGATACCTCTGGAACATCCGCAGGGTGTGATCGCTACGATGATCGGACACGCTGTGAGTATGCTCGAAGGGAAAAGCGAAATATGGAACTTCCGATTTCTCGCGTTTATCACTTCGGTGATTAACACTTGACTCTCTTGGAAAATTAATATTATTCTGCTTTCTGAGTCTCATTATTCGAGCCTTGCTCGAATAAAGTCACGAATTAGCCAACCTACAGTCGCTCATGTAGCTCGTTTCTGAGTTTATTCATTTATAATTAATGTCGTTAGCTTTCATTTTCCGTCTTAAAAATGTTTTTTTTTTTTTTTTTTTAATTTTGCTCCTTATAGATCTTGAACAAATATTAATTAGGAATAATAAAAAATCGTGTAGATCGAATGATAAGACTTTGTTACATCGCAGATCTTATTCTTTGCAATGTCGAGTGCCACTTTGGCGGCACCGCAGTGGTACGGGTCCCATGCTTCTCCAGCACCGTTAGGACCCGACGGTCGTGTAGTAGATACACCGGAAGTCGCTCAGCTGAAAGCTGCTCACTTGAGCGCTTTAGCGGAGGCTAACGCACGCGCGCCGAAGGGCCTGGGACCAAGCCCTTACGCTGGACCCAGCGGATACGCTCCCAGAAACTACCTCTCGCATTACAGGTTTGTCTCGTAAAAATGCGTTTTTAAATACTCTTCTAAGGTGTCTTCGTAAACTTGTAAAGTTGAACGCAATTAAATTCGAATTAACAAAGAGGGGAAAAAACTTTTACACTAAGAATCGCTTATAACTATAAGTTCAAGCATCCACAGTATATAATCTTATGACTTCTTAATGGTTCACAATTATTGCGACACCATGGTAATTCTTGGTGTAAATTTTTCTCCACGTAAGGAGTATTCCTCTCGAGATACAACGTTTTTTGCTTTTAACAGATTCTTCTCGCTTAGCCAGTC
Source organism: Cardiocondyla obscurior (assembly GCF_019399895.1). NCBI lineage: Eukaryota > Metazoa > Arthropoda > Insecta > Hymenoptera > Formicidae > Cardiocondyla > Cardiocondyla obscurior. The sequence goes on from NC_091867.1 coordinate 8,554,077, forward strand.
TAATTAAATCTATTATCTTATCGTCTAAATGTCGCGTTGTAGTGGACCACCGGCCCCGCTAGGTCCGGACGGCCGCGTAGTCGACACGCCCGAGGTTCAGCAAGCCAAGGCCGTACATTTCTCTCTCTACAATGCGGAAGCACGGCGCGTGCCGATCGGTCCGGGCGATCCAGTTGGCGCCTACAATCCGTCCTACGATCCATCCTGGGATAATGGTGCTTACAATCCCGCCTGGGACGGCCCGGCCAGCAGCTACTATTAACACGACACCCAGAAGATGATCGGGTCAGAACGCGCTCCCACTCGTTCGGCGAACGTCGTCGATCCCGGCGAGAAATCGATTGCATTCCTGATCCTCGACATACTTCCCAGCTACCTCAAAAATTGGAAGACTATATTACTAACTACCTCTCTCGTTCGAACAAACGCTATTATTCCTCTCGCGATCATCCGGTCGTGTCCACCCAACGATCTTCCTGTCTATATTTTCCGCGTCGAGCCTCGTCTTATTTATACGCGCGATAGCGCGTATTCATACTTCCGGTGTATATGGGAAAAAAAAAAAAATATATATATGCATATTGAATAGCAATACTGTAAGAAAGTAACTATTTCGTGCACCTTTGCGCACGGTTCGTTCAACATCCTTTCATCCACTCGTTTTTTAATTTAAGAATTTAAAGAAAGCTAAGGTTTAATTTCTTAAATACATATAAATCTTCACGTATCTAAGAATGTAATTTAAAAACTTGTATGTCAAAAGCATTTTCGAACGCGTCATTAATTCCGGCACTTCTCTGAATGAAAAGAATCGGTTTTTCATTCACGGGGTTATTGGTGCCTACAGCATTTGATGCTATCGCTGCGCTACCGTTACCCAGACGCTGGTCTCGCGAGAGTACGCGACACGGGAGATCGCTATCTGTTGAACCCCGTTGTTGCATACCTCGTTAAGCACGATTAATCGCGTCCTTGCTAATGGCACGAGCCGTCTAGGACCACGCAGGATAACCGCCTCACACCGTCTCGCTATTACAGAAAACCGGTTTCCTCACCGCTTCTCGTCGCAATCGAATTTTCACTTCCTGTCGCTAATCGACGTCAAGCGACTAACAGATCTATTAGTTAATCTTTAACGCTAGGACGTGCGTTCGTTGTCTCAACTCGTTCTGCACGATGTTTTCTACTCAACCATCCGCGACGCGTCAACGCAACGTGCATTCGAACGAAGTCAGCTTGCGAAAGTTTCTGTTAAGAAACCGAAAAGTGCCCAATTTCATTAATAATTCGTAATTTCTTTTTTTTTTTCTTCTTTTTTTAATTATTTGTCGATTTGAACCGTATTTAATATATTACGAATATTTCTCCTTCTATTGTTTTGCAATTTCTCTTTACGGCAGAGTGATAAACCGACGAATTAATTCCCTTTGAGGTCAGTAGAGCAGAGCAAGGGAGAAGAATTATTTGATCTTGTCCTCGTTATAAACGACGCCGATCCAGCGCGGTAACGTGAGACGGAAGAACTCGGCCGGAGCAGCTCGGCGATTGTTGCGCAAATCGCTACAAAACGGGGCCTCGTAATACGTAATCCCCAGTGCACGTAATGAACCACCACAGCCACGGTCGCGAACGGTGGCCGCCGATATTTTACGCAGCATCCGCCGATCTCCGCGCTCGCTCACGGAATTTTTAGCTTCTCTCTGGTGGGCGTATCGTTTGATCCTGTATCTTTACATCGCGGTCAGTTCAAATTGCGCGTGGATAAGAGTGGGTGGTGAGATCGCAGCGCTTTATTGCGAGCGGAATCAAATTTTTTATTTTATTTTATTAATTTTATCTTCGCGGGAAAACGCCTCGGCTGCGGGAAGGTTCTCCAAAGCTGCGGGCCCGTCAACTCGCACCGATAGCGTCACCTTTGACTCCCATTCCAGACATTTTATCCAGACTAGTCTCGGCTGTCCGTCGAGAAAAAAAAGAAAAAGATTTCCCCGATGCCCGCTTTACGATCGGATACCTCGTAGCGTATTCTGCATCAGTTGCGAGTTACGATTCCTGACCTTTTCGCCGCGAGGTATTCCGAATCACGATGTGCTCGGGATCGTTCTCGAGGAACGAGAAGCTATTATTCCGCTCCCTCGCTCGTTTCTTCTCACGTCTTTCGTACACTGGGTGACCTATGTGGCAACCATCCACAACCGTAACGCGAGATGACTACGTTTCAATAGGATTTACATGATATTTCTTAGTTCCCAGAATTAAATCGCCATTAGAGAACAATGTCGTAAACATCGTACGAGTGTCTTCCTGAGAAACGTGCGACGCGCAAAAAAAGAAAAAAAGAAATATTATAATAATCGCGTATTTTCCCGTAAATCTAGTGTGGGCGCTGCGCAAATTCTGCGACACCGATTAGACCTCCGCGGAACGTTACGCCTCTTTTTACACGAAAAGTGTCACGATTTTTCTTACGTAAAAATTGCGTGCCGTAATCGTGCAAGACGATCGTTACGATATTGTCCCGCAAAATGCAAAACTTTCCTAATCGACGTCCCACGACGATCGGATCGCTCTCTTCTTGCTCTTCCGATTTCTATCTCGAGATTAAGACACAAGAGTTGCGCCACGTACCGCGATTTCTTGTACGAGAAATTCCGGATCGCGATCTTTTGCGAGCTCTTTTCCTTCGCGCGTGTCAAAATGATAAATATTAATAATTTAATATAAATGCAATGCCATGAGTCAGCGTAGAAAATATGGAGTACATTTAGTTTTATTTAAATTCCGTTAGATGCAAGATCGAGAAAAGAGAAAAAGAGAGATAAAAAATAAGCCAGCACGTGAATAAAGATTTTATTAAAGTTTAATTACCTATTTGACAACGAGAAATATTTTTTACCATGTTATTTTGCAATCATTAGGATCACAAAATATTTTATACCTATAATTCGTTCGTGAATAATAATAACCAACTTGTACTCTTATTTTCATAATTAGCATACGTAGATGCAGAAGTAAAATATTTAAATAAATTTCTAATCGTGGAATAATATTGAAAATAGTGAAAGAAATGAAAGTCAGAACAAACGAGTTGTTCTCAGATTTTTTTCAGCAGGTTTTATATATCACAATTTTCGAAACACTTTAACGAAGTGACGTACAAGCGATTGGATTGCAATGAGCGTCGCGAAAAAATTAAAAAAATATATAAAAAAAAACAGAAAAACAGGAATAAATTCGTAGGAAAGGAAAACAATTATTTATTCATCTAGAATATGTACAAATACCGGAACATGTTAACCCACCGCGATCCGCTAGGTTCAAAAGGCTCCTAACAAATGTTGAGACTGAAAATGATGCGGTTGAAAACCTGACGGATCAAACACTTGCTGCGTGGTGTAAGGCTGAGTTCCTGTGAACGAGGATCCTGAGAATGTCCTCGAGGCACCGTAAGGCCCTAGATTAGGACTGAAACTGATAGGAGCGGGACCAGCCGGCGATCCAGCGTAAGCTAAAACAAATACAAATTAATTAAAATTAAAATCAAAATCAAAATTAAAATTAAAATTAAAATTAAAATTTAAAAAAATTATATTTTTCAGTAATTTATCGTTAACATTCTTTTTATTAATTTAGATAAAAAGATTTAAAAAAAATGTACAGAGGCTATGATCAAGTAATCATGCACTTTGATCTTTTAAACTCTTCGTTAATTTTTCCCGCAATTTTCCTGTCAATCTATCAAACTTTTGCGTCTTGTACTTTATATCGCGTCGCCGCGAGCAGGCTTCGAAACGTGTTTCTCATTCTCGCCTTGTGTCAGCGATTTGTGCCGCGACCCACGCAGCGGATCGTCGGTCTCTTCGAGTTCTGCTCGGCTCACCTTGACCGTGGTCTTCATTCGGATGCTCGCTCGCGTGCTTGTAAGCCCGGGCTTCTGCTTCGGCGAGTTCGGCTAGCCTGGACGCTTTTAGGGCCGCCACTTCCGGTGTGTCCAAGACCGTTCCGTCCTCGGCTAATGGTGCTGGTACGAAGCTGGCGGTCTTCGCCGGCAGCGCGAAGCTCTTTTGCCCTACAAAATTAGCCCGTGCGTTGTACTGCTGGGGTTGCTGGTAATTCACCGAGGCGTAGTTGGGCGCCGATACATGGTTAGTCGTCTGGTAGATCGGGGTTGGTTGCTGGTAGCTGGCCTGTCTCAGATAAGGCACCGCGGTCGGCTGGACGCCCGAGAAGCTGTACGCGGGCGACGAAATCTGCGGATTGTAATCGGAGAAGTGCGGCTGGTTCTTCTCGCTTTGAGCCGCGCGGGCTGCGGCCCTGGCAAATTCGGCAAAATGAGCGGCCTTCGCCTGAGCCACTTCCGGGGTGTCGATGACGTTGCCGTCCTCGCCGACCGGAGCAGGTGGAGCGTAGTTCGGCCGCTGATGGACCAGAGGGTTTGCGTACGGGGATGAACCGACGTACGCGGCTCTACAGGTCACCGCCGTGGCGAACAAGAAAATCTAATAGAAAATAAGAATAATTAAAATAAAAAAAAATATATATATTTTTTTTTAAATTCATGAAATAATTATATTCTCTATTCTGTACGTTGCTTTTACGAAAACGTTATCCGCGAACTCTCGCGGAAAGTTTGATTGAAGCGATTGAATTTAGTCGTGAAAAGTTACCAATAAGCAATTGATCTTATCGGGATCATCTTGTTGCGCGATCCCGATCGGTATTTATCGCGATTTCTTTCGACCTACCCCAAAACCTTTCACTTTCCTTTGTCCCGGGATCACTCACCAGGCCTCTCATGACGATCTAGGGGCGTGTATCCTTCGCTGTGCTCCCACACACCTTCTGCCCGATATAAAGTACGCTTGCTACGTCTGTCAATGCTCGCTCCCAAGAGTGAGAGACCCAGGCCGGGCGTCGGTTCGGTGTTTTGTGTTCTTGGAGAACGGCCGGTTGCTACCATTTATAGTCGCGTTCGTCCGTCCCCTCCCACGTGAATCTGATAGCCGGGCGATCTGGAGGGAGCCAGAGGTGATCGGCTAACCCGGTGGCCCAGGAAGTTTGTTGGAACGATCGGAAAAGGGAAGGTATTATCATACCTTTCTCTCTTTCTCCCGCGCTCTATTTCTCTTTGTCTTTCGTCAAAGGCGTCCTTGACATTTGAACGCCACTCTGCTTTTCACGAGCGGAAGTGTATCAGTTTGCTAATGATCCACTTGATTACGTCTCAACGAGCATCGACTATTCGCGGAAGGAATTTTTATTTGTCCGAATTTCAAACCGATCGCCACTTGTAAAGCCTTAAAATTTTCCCCAACAATTAATAGATTCAATTATTAATTAATTAAACTTATATCAATGTTCTTACAAAGAGGCGTATAGATTTATTTTATTTTATTTTATTTTTTATTCACACGTGATTCTGATTAAATTATGTCGCCGTGTCATGATAGAAGGGACCCGCTGAGAAACAACAAAGGCGTGTATCGACGTTAAACGACTCACCAACCCTGAGCAAACGAAGGACTCGAAGCCGAAGGACGTGCTGGATTAAAAATGCATTCTCGCAGTGCAAAGCGGTATTTGCTCGTAATGCATTTACGGTGCACGCGGACCTCCGTGACCCGCGTGGGAAATCTACACAAAAGTTGCGTTTCCATTGTAACCGAAAACTAATTTCTCAAGCATATTTGTCGTGCACAATCTCGTTACTAATTGTTCCTAAAATTGCAACATTAATTATATTCACTCGTCGATATTAATTCCTGGGAAAATACGCGGCGCGATAGAATTGCGCTTCATTAAACTGCAATTAAATTAATAACTTTGACCGTGAGGTAATATTATCAATTTTTAATAAACGTTTAAATTAAATTGCATTTTTAAATCTAATCATTCCAATGCATAGAGTTATTTATTAATTTTTCTTTTTAATAATAAAAAAAAAATCTTTGTCGCTGTAATTACGACACGCAGTTACAAAAATTTTATTCATTGAAGATCTCCGAAGCTCGCGCGAAGAAATGTGCGCACGATACCTCCGTCGAATGTGTATTAAACGGATGTGGCGTTCACGCATATGTCGCGTGGAACACCTTTGACAATCCCACGTTGCAAAGTGCGGGCCGATATAAATGCGAACCAGCAAGGTAACGCATTGCTGTCATCATACGTGACCGCGCCTTTCCTTGCCTCTTGCTCCGCTATCGTGGCTTATTGATCTTCATCGCTATGTACGATCGAATCGACGGGTGATCTATTGACCACCCCTGAGCCGCTCGCTCGTCGAGCGTGGCGTGCCGATACGATATGAAAGCGACAGCGTACGACTATTCGCCGTGCTCAATGTCAATCTCACCTTTGCTCTATCCCGCGAGACGCAAAAACATTCCGGAGTAAATGGGCGCAGCGTGCACCGAAGGGGGAAATTTTTTTTCACTATCTCGGATTGGGCAAATCTCCGCAAGCCGCCCGCGATTCGGTGAAACCGCGAGGTATCGCGGAACGTAATCATGATAATCACGTGTATGTAATACGAGAAAGCGGGCGGTTCTTGGCTTCTCTTTCCCGGCAATGCGCTCACGAGAGCACTCGTTGATTGCGAGCCCACGCTTCGGCTGCTCTGTTACGTTCGACGCCTAAAACCGCGGATGTTGACCTAAAAAGTCAACTGCGCGAGAGAAACGGCCGAGAGATCCTGGCGCAAGAGTGCCTTCTATTGTCGTCGTGGACGAGCGTGGCATTATCATCGGCGGAATTAGGCGTATCTCGACGAGATGTGGGATTACAAAAGTCGCTCTTTGCGGCGCGACTTGTCTTTCGTGTTAGCCGACGGCCGAGCGATTTGATTTTTCCATTTCAATCGACGAGCTAGTCGTGAATCAGAAGGAGCTTATGGAGATCACAAAATTATAGTCTGCCGATCGTAATTGAACGCAGGGTTGATTGAAGACTCGGGCTGCCGTAGCGCATTACGTCGAAATCAATTCGCAAAACTGCAATTGAAACACAATGATGAGACTTAACGATAGGTTTACGAACGGCGGGTGTTTTAACAGTGACTTTCATGGTCAACAGCTTCGTTTTTTAAATTGTAAAAGACACGTTTCGAAACGATTGCACTCGAGATTGAATTATTATTTATAATAAGGTGCCTTGTCGCGGTGCAAACTGGAAAACGTTTTCCGGGACCGGGATTCTTTTTAATAGCGCTACTTTATCACTTCGACGAGCCTCGTATAAGTATCATGGGTATCGATTTATTTAAATGTATCGATTACATTTAAAAAAATCAACAAACTTGTCGTAATAAATACTTCAACGTCTAATTATACGCTTTTGATATTTTAACCCTATCGTTTCAACCAGCATGGTATTACAGCTCGGTCGAGAAAGTCATGGTGGTGCGCGCGAAATAAATAACTACCTGCATTTCCAAAATTTGTAGCAATGTATTTCCGTTTTTTGTTGAAAATTATTAAAGAAATCATTTTTATATTCACTACTGGATCATAACAATATTAACTCTGTAACAATATAAAAATTTAAAATATAAAAAAAAAAAATTCTGCAGGCTGTTCTGTAAAAACAAGAAGGTGATCGAGGTAAATCAGCCGGTGGTCCAGGGTTATTTACTCCTGAGCGTGCACGTAATGTGTCAATGATAGTAGTAGTGAACGAGAGGCGCGCTGCGATCCAGAACGACCACCGGTTCATGGTAAACCGATCTCAAAGCCTCGTGACCGAGCTTCTCGTTGACGTGAGCCGCCGCGTGTTCTGCCTTGGCGAGGGCCACTTCCGGTGTGTCGACAACACGGCCGTCTGGTCCGATTGGAGCACCGGGGACCAGTTTCGCTGCTACCGCGACCGGTTGCACCAGTTCCGCGCTCTCAACTACGGCCGCATCGGACGGTGCGACGTAAGCGAGCACGTGCTGATCGGCCGATCTGACGGCTTCCGCAGCCAAATTAATCTTCTCGTTGACGTGAGCGGCCGCGTGCTCGGCCTTGGCCAGAGCGACTTCCGGGGTGTCCACCACCCGGCCGTCCAGACCGATCGGTGCACCGGGTACCAACTTGGCGAACAACAGCGGCGAAGCAGCGAGGCTGCAAGCCAGAACGGCGGAGAAAACAATCTGAAAAGAATATGTTAATTAAATTTAAAAGTCACGTTAATCCGATTAACTCTAAATAGCTCACCTTTTTTTCTATTAATTTATATTTTAATAATATTTTAACAACAAATAAAAAGAAGTATACAGATTTAAAAAGCACGTTGAATTAATTTATAATTTCTAGAAATAAGAATGTAAAACTCACGTATAAATGCAGTGTATGATTGAGAAATATTATGTAATAATAGAATTACAGTAGTCGTCATTTGTAACAATCGCTACTGGAACACCAGATTTTTTTTTCTTTTTTTTTTTATTGATACTCACCAATACTTTCATGTTGAACGATATGATTTTGCTTTTTAGCGCTGCCGATCAAGATCAGTACTCGCCAAGGTGCTTGGTTAATATGTTGGGCACTACCCTGTCCGCGGCTTTATATACCCCGGGAGTAAAAGAGATTTTGTAGCGGACCAAGCGCCGCTACCAGGATGTATCCCATCGCAAGGTAAATTCCAGTGCCTAATATATGTATCTGACATTGACGACGTTCGTCATCTCAGTTCCGTTCGCAATCGTGAATCTCGTTAGCTCTGTCGGCCCTCGTGGCGCCTGTCTAAATCGGTTCCCCTTCTCACGCGATTAATAAAATCTGCTTGAAAAACGATCGATCTACCAATTCGTCGCGCTCGCTGACTTCTTTTTTTTTCTAGCGTCGCCAATTTGTCACAGATAAATTTTTTCTGTTTTATTTTAAATTAAAACACCGACGCATTTCACTCTTTGTCTCGCGGGGACAGGATTTTTTTTTCGATGAAGAAAAAATTCTACATCTCGTTAATTAATTACGAAACGGTTTTAAGTACAATTATTAAAAATGTTACACGTACGTATTTTACGTAATTAATTAAATTTACATGAAGCTGTTTATTTTAATTTTGTTACTTAAGATTACTCAACAAAATATGTATATGTATCTCCTGAAAGTCAATAAGTACAGTAGGCTCAATAAAAAAAGAAGAAAAAAAAATTAAGAAATGCAATGCAAATGGATCGACTGATTTATTTTCGGCGGATCAATCAGGGATTAAGTAACGCGACAGGCATGCAAGTAGGTAGGCATCCTAATCGAGCTGAAACGACAAGCTCGCTTTAGAGTCCGATTACGCGACCGTCGTAGCCTTCAGCGTAGTGCAGCCTTTTAGATCACGGCCGATCTGGCAGAGAAATGGGAACGGGATCGGGTGTCTTCCCGGCCTCGTAAGAAAGAAACGGAAAGGAAATCCCTCTCCGTTTCATCTCGTCGTCCCCGTCATCGTTGCGTCCTCCCTCTTCATTTTCTTTTTTTTAATCCGGTGTAAGCTCTCGTTTTACAAACGGGCTTATCTTACCTGTGCGCGGAAGCAGCGGACCGTACCACAGCTTTTCGCACCGAGATCTCTCCCTTCGCGGCCCTCCCACGCGATCGCCCTATATTACGTGATCTAGAAGAACTATAAAGGCGTCTGCGACGTCTAGAACGGCGCACGTTCTCGAGTGAATCCCGGTGACGCTAAACTACTCGTCGTTTTCCGTGGTACCACTTCCCGGCGCAGCTGAATAACGCGAGATGAAGCGTTTCGCACTCGTGCTGCTCGGTTTGACGAGCTTGGCGTCGGCGAAGCCTACCTTCCCCGTATCCCTGACTTACGCGACGTCTCTGATACCCAGCGCCCAAGTTGGTGCCAACGTTCGGCTGCTGGAAAGCTCCGAAGTCTCAACCGTCGGCGAGAGAACGGGGGTGGCGAACGCGAGATCGGCCGCTGCGGCCAGGCTGCTGCGAGAGAGACACCCGGCGATTTTGGAGTCTTCCGCGCCTCTCGGCGCCGACGGCAGAGTCGTGGACACGCCGGATGTCGTAGCTGCGAGGGCCGCTCACGCGGCTGCACATGTCAACGAGAGGATCAACCTGGCGAACGAGATAGCGAGGTCTAGCGGCGATACGGCGGATATGTCTGACGGTGGAATTCTGAGGACATCGAAAGTAGCAGCCTCGCGGGGGACCAAGATCGACCTGGTGAACGAACCCGCGAGATCTGGGAACCATCTCGCGAACGGTCGCGTGGTACCGTTGATCATCGACAACGGTGTCGTCGCCGCTCTGGTACCCATCGGTCTCGAGGGCAAGCCGCTGGACGTGCCGGAAATCGCCGCCGCGCGCGGCAATCAGAATCTAGGGAGCGACGTGAGATCCGTGGATGCTGTGGCGGTGGCTGGTCCATCGCTCGCTTACGGCAGATTGATTTATTAAAAAGGTTTTCACTGACGCGTTTGAAAAGAAAAATACAGCTTACTTTGTACACATATCTCTGTATCAAATGTGGATTTTAGACAGTAATCCTGAAACTATTCGTAGATCTACCGAGGATCATGTGTCGCCTTTTAAAATAATATTTAAAAAATAATAAAATAATAGAAAAAAAATTTCTAAAAATAGTAGAATATAATTAGAATAAGTTAATCGTCTATTTCTTACTTGCACGATTATTTCCACTCTGAACTCGTATGCACTCTGTACCACGACGTAAAAATAAATGACACATACCCACGTGCAGCCAGTGTATCGTGAGGGAATAAAATTTTTACCTTACGCGAATACGATACTTCACGTAATCTACTCATACTTTACGCCCAACTTTATCCGTCCGTCGCGATAAAATGGAAATGCCGGTACGGCGACAAGACTCATATTTTCCGCAATTCACTGATCCCCGTGAGATCCTCTCGCGAGGATAACCGATGGACCACGCATCCCCCGGGCAACCGATCGGCGAGATGTCTCCGCGGCCGTGGCGATCGGCCGATAAATTAGCGATAATCCGCAAGATCCTCGTCCCGCCGCGGCAACCCCCGCGTTTAAACGATCGGTGTTACCGCGCGACCCTGACGGCCGACGTATTAGGGCATAGTTGAACACCGGCTCTGGGGAAAAAAGCGTTGTCCGAGACCGCTTAGCGGAGCGCAAGGCACCGCGAGGAGCCGGATTCCGAAGTCCGCGACCTCGAGGGGGACCACTTCGCGCGACCAGTTCTCGCCGCGGTGGTCCACGAAGTCGTGGGGTCCCGCGATTCACTCGGGGTTCGCGAGGGAGGAGGAAGAGGACGCAGAAGGGCGAAGCATCGTGACGCGAGGCGTGGTTGCACGCGACCGGCGCGCGTATATAAACGTGTCCTGGCGACGTGTCGCGCCGAGGATATACCGGTGCCGTCGATACGATCGCCATGAAGAGCGCATCCGTAAGTGCTCGTTCGATTTCACGCGTGGGAGGAACTCCACGATCGGTTTTACTCCGTCCCGCGGGATTATCACCGCGAGAGATCGCGCCCGGGGTGGATCGGGAATTTATTCCCCTCTGGAACAATCGGTTCGGCTTTCCTACTTGAAGAACGCATTCGCTCGGACGGTGGACTTAGTTAACATTTTGCATTTTCCATTTAATGCATTTAGTGAATTTTATTGAAACTGTAATTCGCAATTTTTAATTCCGTACCGTGCGGTTTTCTTTAATGCAACGGGGGGATTTCGTACACGACGCTCCCGTGAAAGTACATAAATCATTGATATATATCATGCGGTAACGTTACGCGATACCAATCTTAAACGCCTAATGCCTACCGCGTATCTCTGACAGATCTCGTAAACCGCGGTGTGAGTTAAGTAAATTATGAGCTGAGTTTATATTGCATTTTCAGTTGCTTCTCCTTTACTGTCTGGTCGCCGTCGGCTTTGCAAAGTCGCCGGTGTTTCTCAGCTATCAAGATAGCCTGGGCCAGTACAGTTTCGGGTACAGTGCGCCAGGATCAGCGAGGTCGGAGGTCAGGACGTCCAATGGCGCGACCAGAGGCACTTACAGCTACGTTGATGAAACCGGTGTTATCCAGACCGCGCAGTACGTTGCTGACGGTGAGAACGGCTTCCGGGTGATCGCGACAAATCTCCCGCAGGCGCCACTTCCGGTCCAGGACACGCCGGAGGTGATGGCCGCGCGCACGGCGCATCTTCAGGCCTTGGAGCTCGCGACCAAGAGGAACGAGGAGGCTCATCATCGCGAGCAAAATCGTGTGAAGATTCTGGGAAGTCGGGACGACTCGAAGATTTACAAGATACGAGGATGGTTGGGTGCCAAGGTCACGGAAATCCCATTCAGCGAGGGCCAGCAAAAAGCGGTGGTGAGCACGAAAAACGTCGCGCTGAAGGACAGCAACGAAATTCTGCAAGCGGTCGCTACGAAGAGCGGAGACGGTGGCAAGGCGAACGAGAAGAGCGCGCAAAAGGTATACGTCAGCTATCAAACGCTGAAGATAATGGACTCATGACGTGCAGAGTAAACTCGAATATTTTTCAGTCACTTTATAAAGTTTGCAAGTTTCTCAAATATCTGCGGAATATCTGAGAAGCGTTTTAAGGTACTTTTACACATATAAAAGTGGTCTCTACAACGGCAATTTTTAACGCGGTTCGCAGGAACTCGTTGGAAAAGTGTCGCAGGAAGCTGTTAGCGGCGGAAGTATCCCGGCGATTTCATTAATCTCCTCGCAACTACCTCAAGTGCTGAGGCAGCACGCGGTGCCGGTGTTTCGCATCTCCTACGGCAACTACGAGATCGAGCCTTCTGCCATACCGGAGTCATCGCTCGTCGAAGGTCATTATGATTTTAACTCACCTCACCGCTCACTCTCTCCTCTGTTCTGATAAATATTAAACCGCCGTGGGCTATTTTTATTAAATATTTTCTTGTCACGGCGCTCCGCAACAGTTCTCGGCATATTTTTCTTTGCGCTTAAATTATTTCGCGATTTAAATGGAAATGTCAAACCACGAGAAGGTACTCCCGCTGCGCGATTCTGAAAATCATTCATTTCTTATTAAAAAGAGCAAAAAAAATAAAATAAAATAAAATAAATAACAAGACAAATAACGAGCTCGTTTTCTCACGTCGTTTTTTTTTCTCCCTCGTTCCTTCGAAGGCCGTCTCATTTCCGGGGCCGAGGACCGTTTGAGGTCACCCTTCTCACGTTGACGGTTCGCGACCGGTTCGCAAACTCGTTCGCCGATATCGGTTTTGCAACAAATCAGGCCGGGCAAATTACAGTAAATTATAAAGGGCCCTAGGAACGAGCTCGTGCGAGAATGTTAATGAAAATGATTGTCTCTCCGTTCTTCGCCGCAGGTGTAATCACGCCAGCGGCAACAGCCTTGAGGAGCGCAACGGGGATCTCGACCGAGGGGACAACGGCGCCGAAGAAGCAAGAGTCTTCCCAAGGAACGTCCGAAGTAATTCGCGCCGTCAATCCGCTGTCGGTTGCGTCGCTGAAAGTGATCCCGAGTACTTCTCAGTTGAGCAGATTCTCCATCGGATACACCGTGCCGCAGACTCTTCCCTACGTCGCCTACGACGTTCTGTAAATACGGCGGAGACGGTCCCCATCGGGAAGCGTAAAGAGTGAAAGCACGATCAGTCTGAAATAATCAAGCCGGACTGAGGTTCTCTTCCTTTGCGTTTGTCAAGATATTTTTATTCTTCTTTACAAAATAATGCAGGATGTTGTCGGACAATACAACGGAGTAGTACACGTACATGATCGATACTAAGGATAAGGACAATCAAAATCAGCATCGTCGTCGCCATCACCGCCATCGTCACTCGTCGTGGGGACATTAGTTGTAGCGTGAGAAGTAATGCTGGGTAAATGGGAATATTAAATACTCCAAAAAAGGGGAGAATTAAAAAAAAATAAAATAAAAAGAAAAAATATTTAAAAAATAAAAATAAAAATAGGTAAAAAAAGCAATCTAGCGGTTTCTTACAATGACGGATAAGACGGCCTAATTAAGAATTAATGTAAGGTCCGATAATAAAACCGCGAGACTACTGCGCAACAGCCGATACATCTACACAGCTACGTGACACTGTCAGTTGAAACAAAGCGTACCCTCGACATTCTAATCAGATTTGAGAGACGTCGGACAGAGGACGATTTGGACACGAGCGAAAAAACATTATTCTTAAAACCTCACTGGCACCTCGTCCCCGCGCACCTTAAATCTTTGATTAAAATTATCCCGAAGAGAGCGGGGAAGTTGGCGATCTGGAAAGGCGGTCGTTCGAACGCGTCGCGACAATGCGCCAGGTGTGCTCGAAAATTGTCGGACAATTGCGCCGGACGGCCTTTTACGCCGGGAATGTTTACGCGAGTCTACTTTTTATTGGCCTGAGATTTATATCTAAATTCTGCGTCGCGAGAAATCGCTGCGGTCGCAAGCGTTTTTTTTTTTTTTCTTTCTTTCGATCGCGATTGCGCCTCTCCGCGGACGATTTAAGCTCGAGGTCTGGATCGTGCTTCGCAACAATTCAATTACCACGACAGAAACGAATCTCACTGCAGCAGGCTCGTCCGAAACTAATTGCAGCTCGATCGAGTGGCGGGTTTTTTCTGAAACCGCCGCTCGTACTCGCGCAAATCGATCTGAACAACGAAGGCAAGTCGCCGATAACAAGACCGCCACCACTGTTTAATCGCTCGATCATTAATGATAATAACGACGCAATAAAAGTATATATTAACACATTTTTTTGTGTGCGAAGGAAGAGTTATAACGACGTAATCGATATCTGTGCCTCTCCACGCCCCGCCGTTGCCCATTTTGTCTATACATAACATTCTCTTTTACATATATATTTATATATATATATATATTTATATATATATAAATCTAAATTTTATAATATATGTATTTATAATGTTCATATTTATATATAACACACTTGTTCTAGACGTCAAACGCATTGAATCGAAGCTCGGATGATCGATACCCTCCGATCTTCGTCGCGTACTCTCCTTTCTTTTTTTTTTCTTTTTTTATTATTTTTCTTTTTTATTCACCGTCCATTTATCTGCGCTGTATTTCCCTATTTTTTATTTTTTTATATTTTTTCTTCGCCGATATGCTGCCTCAATATGCTCGCTACGCCGCTACCAGCGACGGGTGATTGCAGCGCGTGGCTTACGGAACATTGTGTATACGGCTAATATCGCGCGAATGTCTCCGGATATTTTTTTATTTAAACTCGAAGATACAATCTCGAAGTGTGCTCGTTTATATATCTGGCGGATTTGTACCTGTGGACGCTGCTTGCCGCGACACTTCCGTCAAATATCCGGCGACCTGCGGAGGCTGCGCGGGCTGATGAGAACTCGCGGTCGAAAGCTCCGTCCCCCGAGAAGTGCCCTGAAGAGTCGTGCTTTTGTCGACCTCCGCAGCCTCCCCCAATCCCTCGAGATCGCCCACAGCGCGACGATTTCAATGTTCAACGCGGGCAAAATTATACCGAGAAAACAGGACATAGAATTTATACAGGCATGAACTACTGTACACACGAACACTTCGCCGCGACAATTCGATTACGCGCACTGTGCGCAACAACAATCGGAATACTTCTTGCAAAAGATAAAATATTTACTTAACGTTACGTGAGCAATATATATGGAAAACGATAGTACAATTTTCTCAAATTTAAACGATTCTCGCACCCGATCTTCGCCGTGTTCCCCCCCGAGTGTCTTTAATTCACGCCGATCGTTCGACCATTTACTGAAAACTTCTTGGTACTTTTTTTGATATCTACCGAGATGAACGTTGTCCCCGAATCGTCCGGCCACCCCCGTCGTTTTGGCGGCGCAAAATTTAATCTCGTGAACGGACGATTTCGAAAAGGACGCAAGCTCCTCCGTCAATATCCGTCTGCCGGTCAGAATCGAATAATAATTCTTCGCGATTGAGTTTTCTGGACATGGCTTTGGCATTTGGGGAAAAGAAAATGTAAAGAAGACAGCTTTTTTTTCTGTGCGGCGCAGGTTTCATCCCTCGCCAAAGCGCAGCGCTTTGTCTCTTGTAAAAATGTGGCAATTTGATTGTTTGATCCAAGATACTTGGTCTCGAGGGTAGTCTCGCAACTTTTCGGATGGAAAATACGACGACACGGCCCGTCGAATATCCATAAGTTTCCCTTTTTTTTTTCCTTTATTTAAATCGTTATATTCTCTCTTTTGTGCTACGCCTCACGAAACTACTGCCGACTTATTTGGCGACACGATAAAATTTATTACTTAATTAATTCTCTATATATAGTTCGCTATAATATTAATCTTTTTTTTTTCCTTACGTAAATATGTATACGAGTATGATCTGTACACCGTTTTTTTTCCTTTTGTTGCATCTGTATCTTTTTTTTTGTTGTTGTCGCACGTGTGGGTGAGTATTCGGGTTTTCACATCGTGTGAAAAATGTAATTAGCTCGGATGATCTCGTCCTGACTTAATTGTAATCATGTGTCGACGATTCAATTGACTACAGTCGAAAGGTAGGCATGTTTTCCCTTCCCACGCACTTAATTACAAACAATTGACATCTTTTCTTCTAAAAAACAGACATCGAAAAGCTCTATTTCTCTTTCTCTCTCTCTCTCACTCTCTTTTTCATACTGTCCTAAATGATAATCTCCTTAATTGTCGCGATCAAATTTTCGCTAAAATGTCTCATCGTTATGCACATAATATCTCGCTGATTATTAAGAGATGAATTATTAGGCAATGCGCAAAAAAATATGTACTGCTTTCTCTTGTTAGCGTATTAGCTTAAAAAGATCGGTAGGCTAAGAAAAAATTAGAAATTTGCACTAATAATTAGATGCTACAATCTCGTTATTGTTCTCGTTGCATTTAACTTTTGAGAAATATTATTAGATTGTTGCAAACAGAGCAGTGTTTCTTTTTTTTTTAATACTGTTTCATGAGTACGTCTGCGATAAACTTCTAATAAATACTAAGAGTAATATACGGAAGATATAAAAAGAAAATAACAAAGACGTTGGGAAATATGAGAAAAAGTTAATAAAAACGCGACACAAATTTTAATTAATCCTATAAATACAAATATATATCGCATGATCACATTGATAGATTATTAATTATTTATAGACGAAATTTAATTTAATTTTATAAAATAATTAATAACTTTCCGAGTGGATTTTGATTCCAATCGTCACATAATAATTAGCTAGCCAATTCGTGGTTTATCGCGTGGCTGTCTAGCAAAACGTAACGTTCAATGCGTCTAGATACTAAACAATCATTACTCTCTAATAACGAGCCAAAAACGGCCAGATATTTAAACATTTATAAAGCTACAAACTACAGATTTCTCTCAAAAGAAATCATAATTTTCGTATAAAGGATAAAAAAAAAATTACTGAGTTTGATTTGTCATTATCGCTCGTTATAAGAGTATTTTTTTTTTAATCTAGCGAGTCCGTAACCTACATCTATACTAAAAAGAAAAAAAATTCTCTCAAACCTCTCATCTTTATCAAAATTATTTCGCGTTCGGAAATAAATTTGTCGATACCGATGCAATCGGACGAGATTGAAATCGAGACGCGTCGCTTCTCTGGAAAGAACGAGACCTCCGATTCTCCTTTGCTAAATAAAAAAAATAGCAGCTTACCTACATTTAACGCTACGTTAACATCTGACTAATCGTCAACGTCCACCCGTTGTTCCTCTTCTCTATTAATCTCGGGAACGCTGAGGAAATATTCAGGGACTTTATACACATATTACTTTTATCTCGCGCGAGCGCGCGGTGTTTTTTTTTCTTTCTTTTTTTCCTTTTTTTAAATAATTTACCTAAATTACGAGTGCCACAATCTATGTCTCGTCAGCGTGAATTTTAACAATTGCCGACCACGACGCTCGAAAGACGGCTTGGCCCTCTCGCGCGTTTACCGGTGATCAGGCCGAGCTTGTCTTCCACGGCGCGAACACTGCCCGCCTCATCAATTTTCCCCCTCGTAAAGCGCATAATCTGAATATCCATTTGTCTACCTAGCTACACGAAGCCTTCACGGTGGCTTCATCATCACGCATGTATCACACATACGACCATTTTGGCAGGCGATTAATCAACTATTAGACCGATCACTGTTTCGTGCCAACGAAATCGGCGAGCTTCATCACTTACAAACATCAGAGTGATCTAGGCGGATTTAACCCGGAGATGTTGCGCCGCGAAATTCTACACGTGGAATAGAGTATTTTTTTTTCATTTTCTTTTTCTTTTTTTTTTTTTTTTCAGGTGTATCTTGCTGCTCGTGAGGGTGTCGGTGGGTGTGTTTGCGAACATGTGTCTCGTGTAACACACAATGATGCACAGAGAACAGCATCATGCAGGAGAAAGATTTCGAAGATCGAAAACTGCAGCGACACGGGCCACATTGTCGTTCTTGATTCGACGTTGCTACGCGCTGAATCGTTTTCCATCTCGCGACAAATTTAAAGATATTCCTCGGAAACTGAGAATATCAAACGTGTAATAAAATATCGAACTAGTACGGAAAAGTTATACAATTCTATTTACTTTCGCATTAATTGCAAGACAGGCCGATTGCTGTCGCTTTATCTGTTATCGTGCGTAGCGATATTGTTATCGAGCCAATAACGACATGGTAATGTCTCTGAGAGTGTCCGTGCCAAAAAGATTAGAGTTTCCAGTAATAGTGGTAATAGAATTATATAGTAACAGTTATATAGAACAGTAGTAATAGTAGTAGTAATAGTAGGCCGTTCGAAGTAGATGGCGAAGGATAAAACGACGACAGGCAGTAGCATAGCGATAGTTCGACGATCAGTTCGAGCTGGAAGAAAAGTCATCGGGTGGAAAGAGAAAAGAGAAGCCGGATTAGAACTATGAATAATGAATAGAATTAAATGACGTATAAAAATAAAATCCGAGAAGATCTCCTTGACAATTAATTACAATCGAAACTCCGATGTCCCGGAGAGAAACAGATCTCGGTTAAATAAAAAAATCAAAGAGAAAAAAAAGAAAAAAAAAGAAAAATAAAAATAAAATTGAGAGGGTTGTTAAACGGGATTAGTTTCGGAAGTTGAAGCTCTAATACTAGTACAGACATTATTGCTGCGGAATAAATACATCGTGATAGTATCACAGCAACGTGTGAGGCATCTCTTTTGTAACAAGTTAGGGCAGAGGGTGGAAAAAGTAAGAGGGGCGTTATTGGATCCGTGAGTCGTAGAAAAGGGACAGGGTACAGTACATATATATACATTGAGATAAGAGTGTGTATATATATATAGCATGTATATATATAGTATACAGACAGATGTAGAGCTACATAGATATACGGAACGCTAGAGGTACAAGTAGAATATGATATATGGAATACGAAATTATATAGAGTGCCACTAGACTTAGTTATGCAGCTTGTTGACAATACAAAACGTTAGTACGATAGTGGTCAAAGCTCGTCAGAGATAAACGCGACGTCCATTCGACAGCTCGTGCGCGGCCACCTCCCCGGTTACAACACCTTACGCAAAATATAGTCCTCCTCTCCCAACGAGATATATGCTATCTTGTTCGATAAAAATACAAGTATTTACATCAAGTATTTTCCAACAACGCGTTGAATAAACCCCTCGTAATGCCGAGCCAAGAATTTTAACACCCCGAGAGATCTCGCCTGACGATGATCCTCCCCCCATCGTTCAAGCTGTTAATCTAATTTTAATAATCGTCGATTAAATGGATCTTAGCATGTCTCTTAGATTTTTATTTTTTGGTAGAGAGCGATCCGCTCGAAATTCGTTTCGAAGACATAAATGGACGTCGGGGATGATCTCTGACATCGGAAGTGTGTATGTGTATATTCTATATACACCTGTTGGCAAAGATTCAGTGCCACCGGAGCAAAATAATCGCACGGCTTCCGATCGTGCTCGCAATCTCGACTCGGTGTCGATCGACGTCGCGGCGGAGACATTGCCAACGCATATATGTATAAATTACTCTGTGGATCGCGACTCGATCCATTCTCTCTCTTCTCCTCCTTAATACCATATTAAACGCCTCTTGCTTCCCTTCACTTTTCATCTCATTCTCTCGCTCTTTCTCTCGCTCTCTCTCTTTCCTCCCTTTTCGTCACTTCACTTCGCGCACTCTTTCTCGATTCTAAAAAGGTAATGACGTTGATCCCATAGAATACAGTGTTTTAAACATCTAGGCACAATTCCTAATGATTGTTTTGGGCGAGCTTGTGCGCAAGAAAGTCCTCCCTCACTCCCGTAACGGCGGAGCCTCGCCTCTCGATCTTCGAACGCGTTGACAGAAGCGCATAACTAAGAAAGGTAATTCTTGCTGCGTCCCTTAATTACCGAAACTATTAAAAGTGAGTCAACAGATTTAAATACGACTTCGATGCTTTCGATCTTTGTCGAGCGATCCAGGAAGACCAGTTTGACAGAACGTACGATTTTCTCCCTTTGATGTGAGATTGCAAACCCAGAGATCGAACAATCGTGGTTAATCAATAACGTAATTAGTTATACGCTTCTGATAAGATTTTTTTTTTTTTTTTTTTTTTTTATAATGCAACTTTCAGACGCGCTGAAAGATACAAGATACCAAGCTCGGGTCACCCTTTCTTCCTGCGTAGACCGTAAAAGTCGTCGCGCGCGTGTGGATCATGATCGTACGTGCAATTTGTGATTTACTTTGTTTTGATCCACATCGGCGTGATTTTTCTCGATTAAAAAGAATACAAGGATTAAAAAATAATTTTTTTTTAATAAAACAAAGCAGGTTGAAAGCGGAAAAAATAAGTTTCTTTCCGCAATAAGACAAGCTCTTTAGGTCGCGTCAAAAAAGTCGCGCGACATGGAAGATGATTCAAGGAGAAGGGCGATCAGGCGGCCGGAGAAAAAAACACAAAAAAACGGGTAGGTTTATTCTTTTTTTTTTTTCTTTCAATCGTTTTCTTGACAAATTGAAGATTGATTAATTATATGTATACGTACTTTCGTCCCGCTCGCTCGCGAAGTCTTTTTATTCTCGCTTCGACACTCGGTGATATCAAAGGAAGGGTCAATGAGCAAATAAGATGTTTTGGGGAAAAAAAGATGGAAAAAATAAAAGATCAAGAAAGATTCATCGAGTAAAACGTCAAGGGTGGGGAAAGGAGTGAACGGAAATGGATAGAAATTTCGATAAAAAGTCATTGTTTCCGCTAAAAACGAGATAAAATGAAAAAGTAGACAAGGACATACAGTTAATTACGAGCCGTAAACACATTGCTGTAATAGCTAACATTGGTCGGAGCGGCAACAGTAGCACTCATAGTATAGTAGAGTAATACAATAGTAGAGTAATATAGTAATGATAAGAGTAGAAGTATAGTATAAAGCACATACGATTTACATGTATAATTTTATAATAACATATGTATAGAGAGAAAGAGAGAGATAGTATGTGAGAAAGATTTAGAGAAATAGAATATAGGTAATAAAGATTGAGAGAAATAGAATATAGGTAATAAAGATAGATAGATAGAAGATAGCTAGATAGTTAGTTAGATAGATAGTGAAAAAGAGAGAGAAGAGAGAGAGAGAGAGAGAGAGAGAGAGAGAGAGAGAGAGAGAGAGAGAGAGAGAGAGAGAGAGAGAAAGTTGAGAAAAAAAAAATATAGTATAGTTATGATTTATTTTGTAGAGTGACGATCCGCATTGTCTTCAAATTCAATTATAGCATAAAGTTAAAATGTATCCTATTTTTTTCCTTATTTTTTCGTTAATTTTTTAGAAAAAATTACTTCAACGTTACAAATTAATACAAGCAATGCGGATTGTTGTAATTTTCTGCTAGAAGGAAAAAAAATTAAGCAATAAAAAAAAAGAGATAATTAAACGTGGCTAATGATAAAAATGGAAATAATAGAATAGAGTAGTGAAGTAGAATATGACAGATAAAAGTAAGAATGAGTAGTAGTACTATTATTAAAGAGCGACAGTTCAAACAATGAAAAATTAAGATGATAACGCGCGATATCAATACACTAAAAACTAAAAAGTACGAGAAAAGCAGTCTCTCTTATCTCTCCCTCTCTCTCTTTCTGTCGGCACGTAAAATTCGTAAAATTAAGCGCGTCGTTAATGCTAAAATTAAAAAAAAAAAGAATTTAAAGATAAGAATAAGATAATTATAATAAAAGTAGATAATTAATATTAATTAGCGCTAATAACAGTAAAGGTCGCAGTGGCGACAATTAAAAAGTATAAAAATAAGATTAAAAGTAAAGGATAAAAAGCGCAAGGGTATAACGCAAAAAAAAAGAGACAAAAAATTACGATAGCTTTAGCGGGAAGAAGTAGTGAACGATGATAATACCGATAATGCCAAAGTGATAGAACGGGAATATTCGTAAAACGCTTAAACCGCAGACAGATCTGGAAGACGCGCGATCGAACTTCTTCGTGTGATATGTACATTCCCTTAAATATTTCCTGAGGTAATTTCACAAACGTATAACGTAAAGGAACTGCTTTCGCGCGGTGAGATTCGTAAATCGTTAGTTCGATTTAATTTAGTTTCATTAACGAAGTCATCTCCAACTCGCATAAAAGTTACGCTCGTGTAACACACCTTTCTGAGACTGATAAAACGAATTATTGTTAAACCGGGAAACTGTATTAAAAAAAAAAAAGAAAGAAGAAAAAAATTAACTGCTCGAAACTCAGAGCGATATACAGCTGATGGAACAAAGTGACGCGTTAATGACGGTCAATCTTCTCAGCGGCAGATGAACGGTGAGAGACGTCTCCAGATCTGTCGGGATGGAAAATCGCGAAAAAAAATTGTTTTTCTTTTTCTTTTTCTTTTTTTTTTTTTTGTAAAAGGGAGCTGGGGTCCAAGAGTCGAGCTATAAAAAGGTCGTGGGCGATAATTGTTAACAATATCGCGTCGGCGTACGCTGTACATGTGTTTCGGTTTTTTTTCCCCGTGTGAGCGTGTCGCGCCAAAAGAAAAAAGGCACGTGGAAGATCGTCAATCGTATGTGTTTCACGCGTGTCGAAAAAATTATACATCCTCGAGTGTTCAATACAGTATATCCTTACGTGTACATCATGCATGCGTGTGTATGTATGATAAATGCGAACGAGTGGATGTGCGCGCGTCTCGCGTAAATGCTAACCGACAATAAAACAATCGTTCCGCCAATAATTTTTTTTTTACGATTGGAGAAAGAGTTTCTCCCTCTCCCCTCCTCCTTTCGTTACTTTTCTCCACGATTACGACTGTGTTCCCTGAAATTTTTGTTCCTCTTACTTCCTTTCCTTTCTCCTGCCGCGCGCTTCCATCGCGATTCGCACCGCGGTGCAGGGCGCAACAAAAAAGAAAAAAAAAAAAAAAAAAGAAAGAACAATGATCACTCGAGATCTCCGCCTTCCTACCGATAGACTAATCCCTAATCGAACTTACTAAGAAAGAGCTTAACCGTAAAACGCCCGCTCTGACAATGGTTCTCGTCGAAAGAAAATTGTCTGTTTTGCCGGAGACGAGCTGATTGTGACTTGCAACGCAATTCCTGGCCCATGATTGGTTTTCTCTCTCACATATATATCTTTTTATTTTATTATTTTTATAAAGATTTATCAGCTTTTAGAGCGCCTCGCCGACGATCGAGCTTCTGACGGGACAATTTCGCGCAAGATTCCAGATTTCATCGACCGTGCTCAAATACTGTCTCTGCAAATAACAGAGAAATGTCTTTCCAAAGATTAAAGATCTCTTTTCATCTTTTTTTTTTTTTTCTTTTTACCGAGAGCGACGTGTGGAATCGTCATCAGTTGTCGATCGGATCGGCGAACGGCAAATTGTGAGACGAGGGAAAGAAGGAAGGTACGCGCAGAAAACCAAGGATCTTCCTGGGCACGGAATTTTGGAAAGTTTGAGAGCTAAAAGGCAGAATTGTCACTGACAGGCATGGAAGTTTTTACGAACAGGCGAAAAACAGATGGCAAGGTGGCTCGAAAAAGCTTAGAGCGAAGAAATAGTGTATGTACAACCTGAGATTTTGCCATTAAATCACGGGGAATGAATAAGTAATATTAAAGACGTTACTTAAAACTTCACAAATTTATCGGATAAATAATTTTTCAATATTAATTCGTACGCGAACAATTTTTATAAGATTTCGTCTCGTTAACGAGTCAACTTAATCGAATATTCAACGATGCGGCTAAAATATTTTAAAAGGCAATTCATCAGATAAGTTTATCAACCACGTAATGTCACAAAGATACAAAAGTATCCTCCCGACAACCATCTTGCGAGAGAAACGTCGATCTAAGTTACGAATCTGGATACTTTCGGATAAATAAATTCGCGACAACGACGCGAGCTGGAAAGAAATTAACGTGCCTTAATTATCTTTTTGTTTCCTCTTCTCATTTTTTTTATATACAATTCTTGGGTTGCGAATTCGCTCTTAGTTGTCCGCCAGCTCGGTGAAATTCTCTCGAAGAAAGAACGTCCACGATCGGAGCGTGGGTGATAAGGGGGGAGAGGGGGACGAGGATTAAGGGGACCAAGAAGGGAACGCGAAGAAAGGAGTTCGGTGCGTAGGCAGCTTATCACGGCTTTTCCGAGATTCCCTTCGTCAATTGTCGATACAGAGAGTCGAGTGATTGTCATTTAACTATACACATTACTTAAGTCTGGAGGCTTAATTAGAAAGGGGGCTACTACACGAGTCTAAGACCCTACGAACGCTTCATTTTTTTCTTTTTTTCCCTTTTTCTTTTTAATTCGCTAAAACAGAACCGCGCCTCTTCTCCTCCGCCTCTTCCCGTCGTTCGACGACTTCACGTCGCTTCAACGATTCATCGGTTAAGTTAATTACTACGACTCACGTCGACTTGCAACGTGGAGGATTTTGTTTTTAATTCGCGCCGTTCTTTGTACGCGCGCTAATCGAGAAGAACCAAACGGATACCTTACATTTCCCGGCTACACGGAGGTGTTGTGTCTCGTCATGAGAGGCTCTAGGCGGATTCATCCTCATCTCGCTGTATTCCTTCTCTCTCTTTTTGTCGACTCGAAAATTAGGCTTCTTTAATTGTACGTTTATCTCTACGTTCGCCTTCTCTCGTGGTATACCTTGTTACATCGGCATGGCGATAGCGATACAGTCTCGGTTCTATACGAAATCTGTCACGCTTTCCTCGAGATCTAAACCGGCGTGACTCACGTGAAAGAGCAGGCAAGAAAAAAAAAAAAATCGCAAAATTACTCGGTCAACAGGCACATCAACGAATAATAATCTGCGTATCATACGATCAACGCACGTCGAGACGATGCCTACGCGAAAGGAGAAGACCTCGTGTGGCTTCTTTTCACCCACTCGCGGCCAAAGGATCGAAATAACAGCTGACGTGGCGGGTGCAATCCGAGAGAACCAAGTCTGAAACTTCGGCAGTTTCACCTAAATAAGGGAGGTATTATTGGCGGTTTGATAAAATAGGCAAGCATCTTTGTGAATTTTTTCTTTGGCACTCAGAGCACTTACGGAGGTAGCGCTCAGTTGTGAGTACTTTTATTTAGCATTACGTGTCGTCATCGCGGATCGGTTGTTATCTCGATCCTTTTCATCCCTCGTGTAAAATGCCCATCGGTTCACGAGCTGCTCTTTTCGTCCGCACTTTGGAAACCCGCGTGTCTTTTAAACGCTTCTCGCCTCTCGCGACAAACTAACGTACACTTATTTTAATTTTAAATTTTTTCGAGCTGTGTGTTTCCCCATAAGTCTCTCTGTGTGTGTGTGTGTGTGTGTGTTCAGTATATGCCGTATGTCAAAACTGTCAAGTATTTTCTTACTAATAACCGCCCCTCACTGTAACACGGATCGTTCTCTTAATATTAGGAGAAGAAGTCACCTGCGAGTCACGACGGACCGCCCGTAAGCTCGCAGCTGAGAAACGTAACAAGATCTTCGCGATTCGTTCCGCTAATTCGCGACGTTCTAACGCTAAGACACGGAGAAGAAGTAAAAAGAAAAAAAAAGGAAGAAGAAAAAAAGAAAAAGGAAACTGCACGCGGAATAATAAGGATACCGTCGTCGGATCGCACCGACGACGCGTCAACTTTTAGATCCGTTTCTTTCTCGGTATAAACGACGCCTAAGGCCCCGGTTAGGCAAGCAGATCATCCTGATAATTTTCTCAACGATATATCTAAGATAGCACAGATATAGTCATTTAAACCTCATCATATACATATACTTTAATACCTCACACCTCTGTCCGATCACGTTAACGCTGCATATTGTGTATATGTGTGTGTACGTGTCCGTATCTGCCGTTTCTATGTACTTGAGTTTCGCCGCGTATCATATAATATATATTTATATATATTTATATAGATTAATCTTTTCTCTAATTTATGTGATAATCCGTAACACGTTAGTAACCCTATATATAGACTTATCCCTTATTAATAAAATATAGATTATCGGGATGCAGCCGCTGCGCATTTTGGACACACCTGTTACAATGCGATATATCAAATATATAATAGATAGAAGTCCGTGTCGCTGTTCGTGTGTGGTGATAATGATGGTGGTGTGTGCGTGCGTGTGTAAGGGTCTCGCATTCAAGACGCGAATGTGTTTCTTTATACGCTCGCGTACATATATAGGTCAGTGTGTATCACCTGTGTGTAGGCTAAGCTTCGTCTACTAACGTGGCTCTCTACCAGACTCCGAATTTCCTTGGTCCGAGTGCGACGTCTCACCGACGTCGCCGCGCCGTCGATTTTCGTGCCGCGACCCTCCGCCCCGGGATCGGCGAACCGGGAGATTCGCCGACGAGATTTTTACGCCCCGACGAGAAGACGGGCATCGCGTCGGGATAACAAAACCGTTGACGTTCGTTTACAGAATCTTGACTGGAAATCATTCTTTTTTTTATTTTAATTTTTTTTTTTTTTTAATTTCTTTCTTTTATAATTAGAGTCCCGTACACCGTGTCGAAAGGAGTCCACGTCGCGAGGGGGACGAAAGCGAGCTACCCCCTCGCTGAACTGCCGGCCGATTCCTCGCGCGACGAGTCTGGGGAAATTTCGGAGTCTGAATAATCTACAACACCATGTAGCGAGTGCTGGCTACTCCAACCCTCACCTCGGCCCCCCTCAACCCAGCTAGTGATATAGTCGATCTATCCGTCTACAGGGTGCCTCCTTTTTTCAATATTTCTTTTTTTTCTTTCTTCGTTGCCTATCACGCGAGGACCATCCGTGCGGAAAGGAGGAAGGCCGATCTAACGTAGGTCGTAACGGCGACAGAATAAACCCGAGTGAACGTGCGATTTAACGTCGGGCACCCTGTAGATATCTACAGCTCCGTATATAGCTGCCCCGTTTCCGGTACGACATTTCTACTAAGAATAGTCCATCACGGAAAGAAACGGCTCGCGCCGCTCGTGAAACGTGTTGCTTTGGCCATAACGCTTGGAAAGAAACCTCGCGTCGAATTTCTTCTGCGAGCAGAAGAGCTGATTGTCACCATTAGCGTGGTGTGGATGTCAAAAGAAAAAAAAGAAGAAAAAGATCGGGGTTTGCGCGATTATAAAAATTCCGAAGGCAAATAGAAAAAAAAATATATATATATATAATAATTAAGATAAAATGCTGGGTACGTGTGCTTACGTAAGATCATCACGTATGTTGTGTTTCATGTAGATGTGTGCGCGGACGCGTGTTGCACGCGTCAGCAGGAATGTGCTAAAAGAACGGTCGGCAAGCGACAAAGTGTAATTAGCAATCTGACGTGAACGGGTGCTCGACGTTGCGATTCGCGAAAAAGATATATGTGTATATATTTATATATATTTATGTATAAATCGAAATATATATGTATATATATATAAAAATATAAATATATATATATACATATATATTAGCTCGGGAAATCGAGTAACACTCTCTGTGCGAGCTGTTCAGGTACGCTTAGACGATATTTCGTGCCGAAAGTAAGAATTGTACGGAAAGCACCCGCACATTCTCTTCCTCCCTTTTTTTCCCATCCTTGTAGCACTCTCACGCTACGTTCCGCGATATGCAATAAGAATCAAGGAGATACGGAACATATAAACGTTAGCGCGCGCGGGCTGTTCGAGACGCTTTAAAGGTGCCGCGCGAAGAACGATCCGAACGTAACAGATAAAGTAGAAGCACAGGCTCGAGAAGCGCTTCTTGAATTCCTAAATCAATACTGCGAACTAAGCGGGCTACTTAAAACGAGAAGGTTCTCATCATGTTCGGCCAAATGAAAGCTACATCGCGCGCTATATGTAAATTCGTGGGCGTTTTGTGCAGGTGTACTTTTTTGTTTGATGTTTAATGACTTGTACGTGTGTGCGTGTGTGTAAGTGATTGCCTCTCGTGTGACAGACGTTACAGTCCGGGTGCTCGGAACCCAGAGTGTCCGGTTAAAGAACGTATAAATGCAGTCGAAGTAAATAACGTAGTATCAGAGGTCCGAAAGACACAGATCATAGATGCAAAGACTGGCCCCTTCGCTCATGCCGGCTACTCGCTACGTCTCTAAACTAGCTGATTGGTCGGTATTCGATCAAGGCGAGACCGCCGATCAAGGGTGCTATAACGTCGCGTGCGACGACGAATAACACCCGGGGATCGGCGTCCGCGCGATCGAACAGGGATATCCCGTTCGCACTGCTACCCAAGAGATCCCGTTCTAGAATTTGTAACTGCTAGCCTACTTTGGCACAAACCGCACACCATGCCCGAGCCGGCATTCGCTTTAATTTTTTTTTTCTTTTTTCTTTTCTTTTTTATACAGTTCCGTCATTTCCCCTGCCTTGTACGGTCGCTACGCGGTTCTCGATTTAAAGGAACACCTTCTTTCTCATCCCTTTATGGTTCATCCGTCAGAGTCGCGCGACGCTACACTCACGTGAATACAACTCTTTCATTTTCCTATTTTTCTCGCACTCGCGCAATTACTCTCTTTCTCGCTCGCCCAATTACGCCTTCGCATAACAGTCTTCTTCCAACGCGCGTTATTCCTCTTCCTACTTTTTCTCTACGATCAGTTATGTTATATCAGTAAAATTTAATTGACTCCAACAGAACGTCGATTAGACAGAAACCCGTGAGCATCGCCGGCGCGCGCGCGAACACATTCCACACCGCTTAAGGACTCCCGATTATCACTCGTGATAGAAATGAGAACGATTATCCTCAATTTTGCAGCGCGATTAAAACTCCGCCTCGCGCTTTTCGACGGCACTCCAGACACCTCGAAAATCGTCCCGATCTATTTCCGCATCTTGCCACGCTTCTACTAAATCCCCGTAAATACCATTTTAATTATTATTATTTGTCTTTCTCCCGTATTCGCGCATTTATGCATCGGTTTGTCCGGCGGGGGACTTAATATTGCAAATAGATTCGTCAAACTATGATCAGTTATCTCGAGCATTTATCTACACATGCTTGATACTTCCTCGAGATACTCGTTTGTATTTACGGGGCATCCTCTCAATCGTCAACTACTGAAGGAATGCTTTGATATCAGGAACTCTCGATGGGATAGATCGGGGCATGTAACTCAAACGATGGAGCTATCATTGGCACAGAGATAGGATGTAGTTCTCCTCTTTTGACACAGATATCGTTCATCGACGCGAGTCATCTTCGAGGCGTCCCGAGTGCCACGCCGATCCGTCACGGTCGGCGCAAACTTTCCGCGCGCGCCCCGCACGTTGCAAACTTTTTAATTAGCGATATGTTCAACGATTCACTCCTTCCTCTCCTAGTCAATTACTTATCTAGTCGCTTACTATACGATTAAGATCCTAACACATGCCTAAGCATCTATTCTAACTAAGAAATCTGCGCGCATTCAGTTGTATCTATGCGTCTGTGTGTGTATTCTTGTTTGTGTATGTATGAATGTAAATCAGAGGGCGGTTAAAACAATTAATTTTGTCGCGCGCGGCGCGTGCATGATTGCGTGTATCTCATGTTCGTGTATGTATAACTTCATAAATGTACGGTCTCGTAAAGACGCGGATACGTGTGCGGGTGCGATATAATACTTATTTTCAAAACTGAAACGTACAAATTATAAAAATGCCATCTGTGACGACCGTACGATGACGCGCACAAACGCGCCGCGTGGGCCTCGAAGCGAAAAGCTCGCCTCAGCCATCGAGCGTTCAGGCGCCGCTCGACCTTGCCTAAAAAGCGTTCGACCTCGCCGGACAGTCGAGAATACTGCAAGTATCTTCGGGAGCGAGAAACTCACCACGCGAAGAAGCATAAACGGTAGGTCGAGCGAGCCGGATACGTTCAGAGTGGCGTACCCTAATTAGAATAACTCTCAGCACGCAACGAACGACTTTGATAATTGCTTCACTTTCGCCTTACGAACAGATCAACCAATCGCGATAAGTAACGGATACGGGAAGAATTTTGAAAGCCGACCTGTGGCGCTCTGCCACTTCCAACTGTCTCTCCCTCGATTCCGGCCACTGCTAATTCCGCGATGTAACATCAACGAAGGCGATCGGTTCGTCGGCGAAATAGTAGTACCTCGTGAAAGCATGCAAAAGGTCCCGTGACATTGGCCATTTTCTTACTTAGATACCCGGTTAATTAGATACGTCGTTCCCGTCGTACTCAATCGATCAGCATCGTCGATCGTATTGTCTCGCCCTCGAACGGAACGGAAGCCACGAAGAAGTACGCTCGGTCGCACATGTATTTGGTCGTCAGAAGAATGAAGATTGTCTCGTGGGGAACGTTGCTGATTCACGGCTGTCGGCCGCCGCGTCGCGCGTGAACGTACGACGAACGTCGGGATACTTCGCGGTCCATTTATCTCCACTTGGCTCTCGCCTCATCCGCTCGTTGAACGTACACGCTGATCTACGGAAACCTACTTCCGAACTGTGATATATGGACGCCGTCGCGCGCGCTTATCGCGAGAAGGTCGCCCTTGTGTCCACGTAACTTTGAAAAATTCTTAACCGTAATCACTGTTGCGGTCCGGGCCGCGCAATCATGAATTTTATATGTATAATAATATATCTTATCTTCCCTAGCGTCAGTACAAGAGTCGAGGATTGTTTGCCACACTGCGCTGATTCCTCGCTCCTGTCTAATTTTAATCTCTCTTTCCTCTCTTACGCATGCTTTCTCTATAGCCCGGCTGCTAGGCTTTTCGTCTCATTTGCATATATGCATATATATGTGTATATATATATATATATATATATATATATATATATATATATATATATATATACATATTTATATATATATACATATATATGTCTCTCTCTCTCTCTCTCTCTCTTTCTCACTTTCTCTCCTTAAGTTTCCCTTTCCCCGCGACGGTCCTGGCTTTCACAAAAATGATAGATTTGTCGCGGCGTTATTATCTTTTTCTATTCGTCTCTCTTTCTCTTTTCTCTCCTCGCGATCCTTAGCTTTTGTTTTTAAATTCTTCACATTTTTAAAATTAAATTATCGCGTTAATGCGCACGAAAGCCAGCACCGGAAACTACCTTCAAGAAGGCCGTCGCAAATTTGTCTCTTCATCATCTAACTTGAGCGCTTGCAGCCCTGGTACATCTCCAAACACCCTAGCGACCCTCGAATTGTCAGAATCAACCGGATGCAGAAATAGGTGCGTGCCGTATATATAGACGTCCCAATAACAAGGGCAAGGCCTCGAAAGCATCCTAAGCTCGCTCGGACGAGGTAGCTCCTATCCGCTTGTGCTGCTTCAAAGTCCGAGTGCCCGACGCAGCCCTACGTAGGTCACGCGTGCAGTGCAGCCGGCCGACAACAGTATATGCGATTCTCGCAGGAACGGATGAGCACCTGAGCAGATCCAACTACGGAATCATCAGTCGTAGACCGAAGTGGGTGACCAAAGGGGGACTAGGGCGTACGGCTGGTACCACTGCTGCTCGTGCGGTGGCGATTCTTGTTAGATGTTACTTTTGGAGAACGACACTCTGAGATGGTTGGACTCGCTAAGCTGGTAGTTGTGCATTTTCTAGAGCAGAAGATCGAATAATAACAGAAATTAATTAATTTTAAAAGCAAAGCTTCTTTGGAAAATAAATTAAGTAAGGAGTTCGTAACACTTTCCTATAAAAATTATAATTAATGAAACAAGAAGGGCAAGACTTATATAGGTTGGCCCTTCATCAAGAGTTTAATTGCAACCTTAGCTGTAACGCTATTGATAATAATAACAGTGACTTACGATCAGCGCAGCCACGGCATCGTCCATGTTAGGCATCTGTATGAGAGCCATCTTCCTATCCTTAGGGAAAAACTTGAAGGCTTTCACGGTAAAACCATTCTTTGTGAAAGCATCCTTGATCTCTTCCTCCGCTACCGTACCCCTGAAAGAGTAAATTAAATGTTGCTGGTCCGCCAAGGAAAAAAATACCACGTAAAACATTTTTTTTTATTGTATTACTGCTGGATTACTTACGGAATGTTTGATAAATGCAGAGTCGCGCTTGGCGGATAGATGTTCTGATAATTTTTCGAGCCGGGTTTCTTGAATCGGTGAAGGGTGCTGTTGGTATAATCTTTCGTGAGGCCCGCGTCTGGCTGGCCTTCTTTTGGCAATTGGACAGTTTGGTGTTTGCTCAGCATTACTTTAATTTGCTTTCCAAACACTCTTAATTTGTCCATGTGGGTTAACGCTGTTATATAGATAACAATATTAATTAATTATTGATGTATCGCAATTTGATTGCGCTGTAATTACGATGCAACCAATATAATTGTGAAACGAGAAGCCGTATATCTTTCGATTTCTCGCGTTAAAAAATTATATATTTTAGTTTATAAAAATAATTGCTCTCACGAGTAGATTTTAACGAATTTATTAATTTACACGATAAAATGCAACTTTGAGTTATCGTTTTACTCGCTAAAAATGTTTCCACTCACCTAAAAGTGCCTGATGAGGTTCGGCCATCTGTATTAGTGCCGAGTCTTTTTTGTTGTAGAGGATCTTCACACGCTGTACATCCCCGTAAACGCCTACGTGCACAATAGGCAAATGTTTCTTTAGTAAAACTCGTGCGGTAGCAATAAATCGCTGATTCTTTTAAGAAAGGCTGCTTTAAGGATTATCGAAGATGAACGGGACAATAGTTCGGCCGGCCGAAATCGGGGTACGATCGAATCTAAGAATCGGGACATGCAAGAGGCGAGCGAATCGGCTAGAAGCATTACTTTCAGAATACAAAGTTCAGCCGGTTTATTAGTAAAACAATTTTGACTTTCTAATTATATACATTGATACATTGTAAAGTGACCTTTTTCACGAAACGTTCCTTTTTAATAACAATTTTGCTAAAAGAAAAAAGCCAAACGAACTACAAGTTATTATGTGCACAAGTAAATTTGCAATTATTAATATTTATAATAGATTTTTATTAAAATAAAACACATTAAACATAAACGGAACAGCGACAATTTATTACTTGCGTTTCCACGCAGTTTAATTCATTTAAATTCTACATTTTTCGATATTACGCGGCTACGGAGCGAGGCGAATTAAATTTTCGCTGGCTAAAAGTCGAAAAATGGATGTCTACGGGACGGACTGGAAATTTTTAATAATTTTTTAAAACGCGCCCCGTAACACAGTACGTGACTTTTGTACGTTCGTCTGTAATTATCCGAGAGAAAATCTGCATAACAATCGCTCGCGGAGAGGAAAAACACGACCGTAGCCGAGTCGCCACGCCTCGTTAATAGTGAGTTTCCTATGGAATTACGTAAAATAAGCGAAAGCTTACGTAATATTAAGGTTGTGTGGAACTGATATTAATAAAATATTAATGAAATAATTTGTATAAAGAGATGCTTGGAAATAGAGATTGTGAGAGAACGTGTTCGGTGGTGGTCGAAATGACCGGCATGACGATGGTTGATGACGGTATGACGGTGAATTTATGAATTTGCGAATGGAGCAGCTTGTAGTAATAAAATAAGTTGAAATCACGAAAATATCGAAAGAGTACGGATTAAACGTTAATCAGAATATGTTATATGGCGGATGTATCACGAGAATAAAACATTACGAGAGAGGAAGAATGGCGATGTTTAAGTTTTGAGTGAGTTGCCGAAAAGAAAAAAAAGAGTGAAAAAAAATTCATAAAAATAAAAATTTTTTTTTTTTAACCGAGGAAGAAGGAAAGGTTCTTTTCTTCATTTTCTCTTTTTATTCCGGTATGAAACGGTAAATCTCGGACGTGACAATCGTATGAAAGATTTTATGTTGGCGTGCTCGTTTTGTGCGTGTACACATTTTGTCTTGCTCGTCGCGAGGAATATCTACGTGACCGAAAGAAAGATTCGGACGATTGTCTTCGCCTGCCATTTTCCATCTCTTTTCTTTTCTGTATTTTTTATTTTTATTTTTTCCTTTTGCGTTTAATCGCGCGAGTAGCAAGATATCCGCGGTACATATGTATATGTCGCGTGTCGCGCGTCCGCGTTCCGTATTTTGTGTGTTGCGTGAGAGCGCGGGGGGAGGTGTAAATATAATAATTAATAATGTAATATAATTAATAATATAAATGTGGAGACGTACCAAACAGGGTAAAGAGAGCGTCAGGCGTGACCATCTACACAGAGAACAGACAGAGTCCAGTCAGTAGTCAGCGAGTATAATAGGATTCAAATGTATAGTGTTGATGTGCGCACAAGATTCGCGTTTTTAAGCTGAAAAGGTTTACACGTCGCTGCGAGGAAAAAAAAAAAGCTTCGTGCAAAATTGACAGGAGATACGAGAGAAAAAAAAGAGCAGTTTGGTTGTCGCCTTTTTTTACACGGCGTACCCGGTATAATCGTCCGCGCGATCGACTTTTAACGAGTTTCGATGACAGAAAAAAAAACACGTCCTTTTTTTCTTTTTTGAAAAAATTCAGAACGATCGAGAGTGATCGTTCGCGAGGCTTGTGCGCGACACAACGATAGTAGACACACAGTTATAGTACAGTAGTGACAAGTTGCAGCTGCGAAGTGTGACGTCGACACACAGTTTCTTGCAGAGGCGACATTCATCATCCCGGTTGATACTTCTTACGCGATAATGTCCGCCCGTTTTTGTTATTGGACGCTACATCTAAGCTCGTGCACGGGAGCTGATAGCACGGGCATGCATAAACACTCTCAGCAAAGACGAGGAATTGATTATAAGCGTACCAGATAGTAAATATTAAAGATACGTGATCCTTCGCGGAGTATCGTAAGCTAAAGTGGCGCGTAGGTGGAATCGTGATGAATGTCGCCTCGCAGGAAGGTAACGTCGTTTAGTCGACGACGCTACGAATTAATTAGGGCGCGGGATGGTGACACGTTGGAGTGATCTGTATGTGTTTCGAAAATGAGCGGGGGCAAGTAAGGGGAGAATCAAAGATCTCGTGACGAAACAAGGCGCATACGCATCGCGGCTCGATCTTTCCACTTGTAAAAAAAAAAAAAAAGAATTTTCGGTTGTCCCAAATAAATCTTTGTCGCTCAGAAAAATAAATGAAACGTACCATCTTCGATCTTTGAAACAATTGAGATACTCCATTATTTATTTTTTTTTAAATTAA
Organism: Cardiocondyla obscurior; assembly: GCF_019399895.1. NCBI lineage: Eukaryota > Metazoa > Arthropoda > Insecta > Hymenoptera > Formicidae > Cardiocondyla > Cardiocondyla obscurior. The sequence continues at coordinate 8,589,747 of NC_091867.1, forward strand.
AGATTTTAATATGCATTAAATTTCAAAATTTAATAATATTCACATACTCGGCGATTTTTGTGTAAATTTTCAATCTCGGTAACAAGCGCAAGCATTGAGATTACGTCATCCCGTAGACGTTAGCGATCACAGGTTGTGCACGTCGCGGAGTTTGCGAGCTGATCCTCCATCTCGGAGTTCATAGTTGGCGAGATCAGACCGAAGCCTCGACACGGTGGAAAGATCGAGCTGGAGAATCGAGAGATTGCGGGGTTCGCCTACGTAGCACTACGTTGTAACTCGCTCGTTAGGCCGTGTAATTATACGTGTATGCACGTGCGTGTATACGGGATAGGGGTCGGTTCCGCGTGTTGCGCACTGAGAGAAATAGCGTGCGGTCTTCTAGGGTCGAGTGACGAGGGTACGAGAGCCTCGAGAAACGGGGAACGAGAAGAGAGTAAAGAGGAACAAATGAGAAGGTATAGAGATAGAGAGAGAGAGAGAGAGAGAGAGAGAAATATAGAGAGATAAAGTGGAGATTCACGGTATGTGTGCGTGTGTCGCGGCGGGCAAGACGATAATGTTCTTGCGACGGAGTTACAGCGGACTAAGGCTTGAATGCACACACACACTCCCACACACACGCGCATACGTACTGCATGAAGATACAACAGATGCCACACTGCGGATACATTACTTGCGTACGACAGACTTATTCGTACGTGGCGGTGCCCTACTTCTCTCAGTGCTGGTCGAGGTTTACCCGAACGACGCGAAACCACCCCCCCATTATTGTACGCGCCGTTTAACGCTTCGTTTCGTTAGACGTTGTGCCTAGAAACACGCCTACATTCGTCGTCTCATACAATAGGAGCTCGTTCGAGCCAGGCCCGGTAACAAAGTCCGTAGGAATCGAAACGAAGAATTAAACGAGCGCGATGGATAGGTGGACGCGGGATTTTCCACTTCCGCCGCGTTCAGTGCGATTTTAATCGACGAGAAGACGATGCGCGAAGAAAATTTCCGAGCGTAAAAAAACGAACTCCGGCGTTGAGCTGCCGGAGGATTTTTAAATCGGAGATATCGCGAGAAACTTTCCAATTTTTTATTATTTTTCTTTTTTTTTCTAAAGACTCCCGGATTTTCATCGCGCATTATCACCTTCTTGGCGTCTTCGTGCGGCCTCTCGTCCTTAGGCACGTCGTCCTCGGGCAAAGGAAGAGAGGTGAGAGCTCGAGAGTATCACGGTACTTACCTCCTCATTGAGATTGCTGACAAGCAGCACGGCCGATGCTTGCGCGTTTCCCTGGACCCGGACTCCTAGACCAGCCGCGCCGAGAGGAAATCCGCCGAGACCGGCGAGCCCTCCGGCCGGGGGCACGCCGTTGTAGGGACCGGCCAAGGGTGATGCGAGGCCGTGCATGGCAAAGGGCGTGGGCAGCACACCCGGTGCCCCTGCAATGGACTCTACTTCAGGAAGTTCAGACGACATTATTACATTGTAAACATTGCAACGAAAGATAAAGAAAAAAAAAGTAGAGCGGAAGTTCTAGTAGAAGAATCGCGAGGTCCGAAGAGTCGAGAGGTCCGAAACGTGAAAATCTCGCGCTTCTAATTACCGCACGAGCTGTCGAATAATCATTTCCGTTCGAGCGCCGCCGAAACTCCTCGGCGTCTAATTAATCGACCCTCCCCGCCGCGGTTTTCGGGGACCGACTGTCACCGGGGGGGCCGCCTCAATCCTCAGTCATCAACGGACTGTTTGCGTAACGAGATAGGACGCAAAAGTGGATTACATCGTTACAGATTAAACACCAACAACAACGCCGTGAAATTAATTTAATCCAAACAAGCGCCGGGCCGGGCGTGTAATTTAAACTAGCGTTGTCGTCGCGGTGCAAACGCAAAAATCCGGGGCGATTCGGAGCCGGATCGCTCGCCCGGCACTTTGTACTAATTAATTAATTTATCCGAGGAAATAATAACGTCCGACCAGCGCACGCAGCGGACAGGATGTAGTTTGAAACGCCGGCAAATTGCTTCCACCGTCGCGAGATAATAATAATAATTCAGCTCGACGTCAGAGTGACGTAAAATCGGTATCGCTACTAATGTAATTAATTCCGATAAATGTAACGCCGCGCGATCGCGCCGCTAATTGGCCGATCAACCTCCCAATTGTACTTTTCACAAAGCTCCGCGAGCTTTTACGTTCGCTAAAAAACTATATATAGGTATAAAAAAAAAAAAGAAAATACAAAAACGTTCGAATTCATTCGAAATTGACGATATAACGGCGATAAATTCTGTAAAGCTCGCCTGTCACGAGCTATTGCTTGCATATTCATAACCATTAATCGGGTTATTAATGCACAAAATCGTGTAAGAGTAACCCACTGTTTACGCGTCTTGTGTATAGTCTATTCATAATTGTTTCGATCGAATCTCATCGGAATGAGCGTTTAATGACGATACATTTTGCAAAACGGTTTGACGCGAATTATATTCGATTACTGCCGAATATTATTATCACAGAAGCATTCAAAATTAACTTATCACCGATTACATTATTATTAAAAAATTATTCTTGTTTCAATATTTTAATTAAAAATTTCTCAAAAAAGTTTTAAAAACTATTGTTACACCTTACGCAAATTTTTTTTTTTTTTTTTTTAATAAATTTATAATTAAAAATATTGAAAAATTTTATAATATTGAACAAACCGAAATTAATCGGAATAAAAGTAGTTTGGGAACGAATTTCACAATACTCACCGGGTATTCTGGCACGCGGCTGAGAACCGGGACCCATGAGTAGCAATTCGCCGCTTAGAGCGAGCGACGCAGCATCCAGATTGGCGTCGCCGGTCGGGAGATTCGGGTTGGTGTAATCTCGAGACTTGTCATTATTGTACTTAACGTTCAAATTTTGCATCTTGCTGTAGTCGATGCGCAGCGTGCAGCAGGAGTTGTAGACATTTTGCCCGTCGAGCGACTGCACAAGAAATTTACAAAATTCATTGTTAAATGAGAAGAAATAAGCACACTTAAATTTATAAGTTATAACACACGGCGGCTAGTAAAAGTACAGTGACAACGACCAAACGTGAATTCATATCGACCTTTTGTATCATTTTAATCCGGTCGCATTACCAACAATTTCCTGTCAATTCGTTCATAAAAAATTTCGACAAGTGCTCAGTTACTAATTACATATCTTTTACTTTAAATAAGAAAACTATAAAATAGATCTCTTTTTTTTTTACAATAGTTTTATCGCGCGAATTTATCAAAGCAAAAGTGCGTAATTAGTTCCATTGTCAAAGATGAGAAACTTTCACGAAGCATTGCAACAAATCAGGGCAACAAACGAGACGTTAGCTTCAAAAGCGAAGAAGTTTGAGAAGGACCCAAAATTAACATAACCGCCGAATAAATAGAAAAAAAAAAAAAGGATTTACACGAACAAACACGGTATTGTCGCGATAAGATCCGTGAGGGGCTGCGAATCCGGATTCCCGCGGACCTTCCACAGTATTAATTCGAGTGCTTCCGAGACATATGATGAAATTTACGTTGCGGGTTGTCATGCGCAAATGTTTCGTGCGCTTAATGCGGCCGCAAGCCGGTCCAGGTCGCTTGTTTGAGCACAGTGCGTATTCTGCACGACGAGGCCGGGCCGTCCACGTTTACCCCCTCGGGTATCACGCGGGCATGTGTGTTCCGAGCCGCTCTATATTTACACGGACTAATGAATTTCGTACATAATTAGCGGGTCGGCCCGCGCCGCGAGCCTTCGGCATGCGCGCACGGCTTCGCTCTTTCTCGCTCTGCTCCTCAGGCGGTTTGTTCACAGTCGGCGAGTCATCAAAAATGCACAATCGAAGAGAACGAAATGAATCAATTTCGCCGGTGAAGCGACCACGTTTTGCCCGCGCGCCGCAGAAATTTCATCCGCAGTTTTAAAAAAGAACCAAAGACCAAAAAAAGACAATCCCTTCGCGAAGTACATTCGACTCGAGCCGCGATCTTTGAGTAATGTGATCCGGACGGGTTCGTCCTGCGGATTCGCGCAGGGTAGTTCCGTACGTTTCTGCGAAACGCCGCGCGCGGCGAGAAAAGTAGGAAAAAAAAAAAAAGAAGTGGCGTGGGATCAGCGAAGAGGTGGAGAGAATTGGAGAAGAGCGATATCCGCAACAAAGCTGAATTAATTTTCAGTCTTACGCGCTGCCGGTTGGCTCGCAGTGGCACACCGGTATATTTCAAGCGAATTAATTTTCCCTTTGATCAGCGCACAGGTTTACTAGTCCACGGCGCCGAGCTTACGGCGCGGGTTGAAGGCGCGACGAGGACCAAGGGGAAGTGAGAGGATCTGAACGCGCGGGAAGGGACGAAAGTTTCCGGCGAGTTTCCGTTCGCGATGGCTTGTCGTTACTCGGTGTAAAACAACGCAGCAACATCCCGAGAGAGTATGCCGGCGCGGTTAATTCCGAATGCAACTTCCACGTGCGGGTGTCGCGGAAACGGCGCAAGAGGCGTCTCGCTAATCCTTTTAGATCCGCCCGTCTTTTCTGATCGCCAGAAACGCTTTCTAAATTGTACTTTAAACGTACGTTCAAACATGAAGCCGGGCAACGTTTCCGCGTTTCGCGCCGGTACCGTAAATCGATTACTGAGCGGCGACTTTTAAAAGCCGGCGACCGAGTAGAAAAATAAATTAGTGCACACACTAATCGGTATTTACACGACGACCGAAGTGGATCACACTCACGTCACAAAGTTATCGAGTATCTCAAACACTCATAAGACAGCCGGGAGAAGCTGAGTACACGAATTACAGATATGTACAGTAAATTCCAACGAGAGAGGTGGAAGAAATGTTTAACACAGGAAAAAAAAAAAAAAAACCCAAACTTAACGTACACAGTCAAAAATCCGAAGGAGTTAATTCGAGGTTCTTTTTGAGAAAATCTTTTAGAATTCTTTTAGTTTCTTAAACCATTCAGCATAAAAGTTCGGAAATAATCTATTGTATAATACAACGTGCATTGTTATAAAAAAAAATAATAAAAAAAACCGATGTAAATGGATTTTTTTTATATAAAAGAATTAATTGTAATAGTCATAATAAAAAGAAATCTCGAACATAAATTACACGCACATTCTCCGTCTTTTGTCAAAGCAATATTCGCTTCAATGCTGCAAAATCTCTCCGCTTTTTTTCAGAGAGAAAAGAATGGAGGTAGTTATGTGTCAAAATAGTGAGGAACCACGTAAGATACTTCAAATCGTGATTACGGGAACACGAAACGATTACGCAGGGAACTACGGGTAAAACCAAATTTACGTCAGAGACACAACTCGTGGTACCTTAAGCAGCGGCAAGTTTAATGCTACGGCTTTCTCAACCTCCTTAAAAGAAAAGAAAAAATAGAAGTAGTTATCATCGGGATGTGGCGTTTTTAATCCTGCGGGCTGAATAATCGCAATAATAATTACGAACTGCAACAGTACCGTATTCTTTCTTAACAAACGGAGGTACCGCGATTAAAGTATCCGTATCATGGATATTCGCGCCGAGTGCGAGGAGCAGAGCGAGTACAACAGGATCGATCGCGCATCTGTAGTCCTGCTTCAAGAATTAATTTGGTTTGCAAAGCAGCCGATATTTCCATAAATCCGGGGAAATACCGTGTATCTGACTAACCGCGCAGCGATCCTCTCGTTCCTCTCTCCAATCCTCGTCCGTGGGGGATTCTTTCATTCGCCATCAATCTTTCGATTACATTTATCGGGCTTTACTTCCGGCAATTAAACGGGCGCGCCGTGGCTTTCGGCGTGGAATAAGCGGGGAGAGACGGGAAATATTTTCCTGACGCGCGAGATATTCCGCGGAAAATTTTGATCTGTCCCGCGAGAGCGTGGCGGATAAGCTCGTGGAAGAAAGTAGCTGTAAAGGGAGGGAAAAAGAGAAAAAAAAAAGGAAAAGAGAAGAGGACGAGAACGAGAAAAAAGGAGGAAGCGGAACGCACCGATGGCGGAAAGATGAAATAAAGGGAAGCCGCACGGGGTGGTTGGCTAGGAGTGGAAGCCAAGTCAAGTAGATACTTACAAATTTAGCGGTCTGCGCCGACAGCACGTCCGCGTACTGTATTAGTGCCTGGAAAGAGCCTGGAACAGAGAAACGATAAAAACCATGAGACCACGTCGTCCATATGTGAGCTTTACGAGTATTCCGCACGAGTCGCGTTCGAGATCGCAAAAATGCCGTCAGGATGGCCGATGAGTTCATTCGCGAGTCGGGCGCAATGATCGTTAATAATAACACAGGCCCACAAAAAGATAAGTATCCTGTGCTGGCGGTATGACTACGCTTAACCTATGTAGTTTCGCCGACGAGTAAAATCATCGTTAGATTTGAAGATTAGATTTATCATTCGTTAGTTCGATCGGAGCTTGCTCGAGATGGGATTGTACTTACGAAAACTGCGATATACTCGAGTTAATACTTTTATGCAAGCGAGCGACGAGCGTTGGCGGCGTGGACGGCGTCGTGATTTTGCGCGCACGGCGTACAGTAATCTCGGCGGTAAACATGGCTCGCTCGCGCGCGGCAACGGACCCGCGGTCAGCCACCCAGCACTCGAGGTAGGGATAGTCTGAACGTAGGTCAAGAAGCCAGTTGACTTACTTTCAGCGTTATCTGTCCTTCTCTCTCTGTCTCTGTCTTTCGTGCTTCTGCCAGTGACCAACGACACAGCTGGCGCCATCGCGTGGACCAACAACAAACTTCTCAGTGACGAGCGCAATTCGCGCGCGCTTGCACAAAATGGCTGACGCGACATAATTAGCGGGTCATCGCCGATAATCCGGCCCCAGCATCCGATGACCAAAGAAAAGAAAGAAGCCTCGGAGAAGCATTGCGGCATGCATAGGTTAATTACGCGCTGGAAAATAAATCGCTGATCGTAAGTTGTTGGCCGACGCGATTGAAATACTTGTTTTCTGTTTCAGGTAAAGATCGAGAGAAGCGAGTGTGGAGAGTATTTCGTGTGCGAAAGAGAATCCGGCTCGACGTCCCAAGAGAAACATGAAGTTTCGGAGACGCGTTATACATCGACGAAGCAACCTCAAAAGTAAGCTATATTTTGTATTTTCGTAAAATACCTAGTTGATAAGTAAGGTAGTTAAAACTGACGAGACATTGGAATAACGTTCAGAATATTTGCCAGAATAATCGGCATGAAATTCTTTTCCAGCGTGTTGACTTGCTTTGAGACCCAAGCTGCTCGGAGAATCTACATAAGCATTGGTCAGCCGGGCGAGCGACGAGCGGCGAGCGTGGCCTTGATCGCGACATTCTTCAGGCGGAGATCGAGTCATTAACACCCATACGCCCACGTACCACACGGCGAACAGACTCCGTACTCTCCTTGTCAAAAGGTAATTCCATCCAATATTTTTAATTATCCAAATTTATTATTGTATGTGAATTATATGCTAACTATAACTGTATACTTTAAGCATGCAAAATGAAACGCTTGATTATTTTTTCATTCTACTTTTTAGTGGCGCGCCGTGCAACTTTTTAAGATTTGCGTTCAACGCGTATGGCACCGATCAAATTGAACCCCGAGCAATCACGAAGCATCTTCAAAGTAACAGGAAGGACGCGGAACCGAAAGATGTGAGTCGCACAATATTTCGTAAAACCTGTTGGAAGCGCAATGCGCGCTAAACCCTATCGAGCACGTTGCTTTAACTACAAAATGCGTAAATTCCTGGAAATTTGATGCGAAGAACAGAAAACGATATATTTTTTTTTGGCGTTAAACGCGTAACGCGGTATTCGAGGTACCGTTCAGTCCCGGTGGTATAAAAAGCGGTGATTTGTTAATTTGGTGCGCGGGCGCAGCGAGAAACTAACTCTGTCATGATAATACGTTTTTCCCGTGCGGCCGGAAAGCCGGAATTGTTTCGTTAGCAGCGTTGACCAAAGTTCCAGCCGGCGGCTACGGTATTTCATTTTCGAATTTGTTCCACCGTGATAATGGAACTCTTTACAATAATACGCTAAAACCCGAGCACGTTTGCGCGCGCGCGGTGGCCGTGATTTTGCTGAAACCCTTTATTTTTCTGAGCCGCTTCGTGAGCTTTATGTGAATTAAGAAAAATGATTGATTAAATTTTTCGGTGGTAAACATCGCGTAATTATATTCAGTGGGATATCAAAGAATATACTGTGAAAAACTACCGCCTCCGTTCGCTCAGTTTTTCTTTTTTTTTTTTTCTAAAAAAATCCCAAATTACAGTAAATTAAAAACGTAGCGAGATTGATGTATCCAATAAAAATTTAACGAGTCGTTCAGTGATAATTAGTTGCGGATATTTAATTTGCTCCGCGATGAATTGACCGATTGTGCGAATGAACGTGTGCTACGTCCAGTTGCGTTACACGAAAATAAATAAATAATTACTTTGGACGTTTTGCGAAGTTAATATCACGGAATTCCACCGTCGCTCGCGCTTTCCGCGTCCGGTCGTATACGCGAGCGGCGCGGCCGCGGGGTTTATAATTGCCATTAAATCTCAATTAAACGAAACGTCGCAAGGCAGCCCGGGCAATTGCAATTTCGCGAGTTTTAATCTCGCATACGTACGTCAAATTCGCGCAGCCCCGACTGCTATTTCATTACGTGGTGCGCGTATGATACGAAACAAAGGTTCGGGCTCGCGGCGATGTTATTTAATTTTCGAATCTGAATTGCGGAAGCGAAAAAGAGAGCGCTCTCGCCCCCTTGGCGGTGGCGGAGGGGCCTCACCCACTTCCCCGCGACGTCACGGAGCGTCAGAAAAAGGAGCAGCGCGCGTGTTTCCGCTCGCGCTTTTCATCCCCACGACAATTGCGGTCCGTCGAACGATGGGGTAACGATAATCGCGATGATAACGTTTACTTTGCCGGCAGATGCGGTTCTCGCGCGCGCGGTGGTAACCAAACGCGGAAAAATTTTTCATTGAAAAGTTTTTTCTGTTACATTCGCTCGTTTGAAAACACCGGGGCTCGTCGCAAGCCGGAATAACATGGTAAAGCATAATTTGCTTTCGCAGCGATGTCGACGATTTTGCTTTTATGCTATTTACAGCGCCGGCGTAATCCGTTTTACGTTATTCAAGAGGTAATTAAAATATCGTTTCTGAAATTTTCTTTCCGCTCGCGCGTGACACCTTCCCCGTCCTCCACTCGTAAGGGAGAACGATTTCGACCGAGATAAAAGAAAAAAAAAAAAAAAAAATTTAAGACACCCATTCGCGTTGGTTTTGAAAATTTCCTTTGCCGTCGCGGTTCGTTTCTACTTACAAATTGTTGAAAATTTAAGTAACGAATGCTGCCTCGATTTTCGCGCATCGTGCGTTCGCCTCGAGACCGATTTCGCCATCAAGGTGGATTTCAGAGACACCCTTCGGGGCTCTCGGCGCGAGTTCTAAAAGCACTAACGACGCCAAGTGCGCATAAAGACGGGCGGCCAGGACAGAACGCACTTCAAGCGCACTAAAGTAGGTATAGAAGTAGTGCACGGCCTGTCTGCTGGCGGGAGCAAAATCCACGCAGCTCGCGAATGCTCATTCGTTCCTTTCTATGACGCATGGAAGACTAGATCGTAACACAGCAACGATACGCATACTAAAAACGGTACTTACTGTTCTTTGTGAACGTGACGATCTTTAGAACCTTGCCAAAGCGCGTGAAAATCTGCAACATACAAAGAGAGTCTTTGAGAAAAAAAAAAGAAATCGATTTAGAAACTGCAAGAAGTCTTGTCTCACGACTTTCATTTCTCAAACGATTTATTTTGAAAACGTGGTCGTGAAAAATAAAGGAATTTATCTGTATAATCGTAATTGTGTTTCGCTGGGAATAACAATCGGCGGCATTCAAGGCGGGGGCGAGTGTTTTGCGAAAAACTATCTCGATTGAGTTTCGTAATTAACGGGGCTACAATTGTCATAATCGTGTCGCCGCACACGTGACCGGCGAAAATTATGAGTTTGGCAAACCGACGATATTTCGTGAGCGGTGAAATTACAAAATAATTGGTGCGGATATTACGACAAAGCGATTTATTTCGGGACAACGGGCTGCAAAACGAGCGCGTGGATTATCAGACTTATAACACGGCAATTATCCACGGTAAAAGCAGCTATCGGAATCCCCCAGTAAAACAGTTCGTAATTACGATAACCGGACGGGCGGTCTAAAAAATTGATTTGCGACACACAACAGGCGGCGGCCGCGAAATGGCGTTCTGTATAAATACCGGGCCGATATTCAAAGGCCGTGGTAAAGCTCATATGAATTTTCAAAGGCCTCTTTGGCGAGAGCAGCGGCGACGATGGAAGGCAAAACCGGCAACGGGCGCAGTATCACGCAATATTTACAGGCGTATACACTGTCGAGCCGCGGGCTAATAATCGCGCAACGGCTCACGTCAAACCGGCCGTCATTGTCATATATTTGGCCGACAATGCCGATGATCACATTAATGCCGCGAATGCAAATATTTGGCTCGGTATAACCGTTGCGTTCGCAATGGTCAACTGTATACGGTTCTCCCAAACGTTCTCCCTGGTTGCCTCCAGCATTAATGATTTTTCCGTCACATGGCTTTTCGACTGGTCGATCGCGAGCCTTTTTTTTTTAAGTGCCATTCGTGTCATAATTAAATTTCGTCATCGTCTTGGGCAATTGACAACGGGCTACAGCGATTCCGCGAGCCGTCTTTCTCGAGATCGTCAAGAGAGCGCGTCCCTCGATTAAATTCACGATAACGTCATACATGTAATAATAATATTAATTTTATTTCAATTTTCCATTTTTATGTTACTGCTCGCGTGTTTTAGCGAAGATAAAAATATGTCGAATTAATAAATAAATTTTTAAGTTAAAAAGGGAGGGTAGGGAGATGGGACATAACCTGAAAGGCGGCTCGAAAGAATGTGAAACACGCGCCGCGGGTTTTACACAACGGCTCCGTAATTAGTGAGCCCCAGAGAGAAAATATGTATGTAACCAAGCTGCATCTGTGATGCACGCGTGGACCAATTGGGACAAAGACCCTTCGCATGCCGAGCAGAAGCTTGAACTAGAAGGCATTTTTTCTAAATAATACGACAAAGCCGTGTATTCACCTCCGCAATGCTCATAACACGCATGAACGAGTGAAAATTCCGAAAAGCGGAATTCTTTAATCAAACTAGCCCAAGTATTCTCTCTAGGGAAAAATTTACTTGCAAAATTCAATGCAGTCGCGTTAGATTACCTTGGCACGTTCCTTAATAAATTTTTAAGGTCTTTTTCTCTAAAGAGTTTTTGTAAAAAAAAAAAAAAATTGTTATTTTGTTGGAAGCTGCCCGACGGAAAATGAAGATTAAATAGCTAATGATGTGAGAAAATAATTATTCGGCAATACTTGTACGTTGTGTAATTTCTCCCGGTTACTTTGCTTGAACAACCTCGTAATTAAAAATATTGATAGAACCACTGTATATTAATCATTATTCTTCAAGATACTCGAGACGTTACAGAGTGAACAGCCGAGTCGGGAAAGTTTTAGAATTTTACCGTATTTAAAAATATACATTAATTTCTATTTACTTATCAATCAAGTACTACATTCCATTATTAATCAATCCGGTTCTCTCCCACTCTTTGTTTCATATTCTAAAACACATTCGCTTTTCTTTTTTGACCAAACCAAATTTATAAACTTAACGATAAGTTAAACTAGACGTTTCAAACCGCGTGAATCTTACTTTAACTCCTTGTTGACGTGTAGACACACGTCTAAAATAAACTGTTTTATATTTAATAATTTTTAACAATCGGCTACGGATATATATATACGTACATATTTCACATAATACTTTAAACGTTTCTACTTCCTTTAAATATAATTTATACAATACATTCGAATATTAGCATACAAGTAAGTGATTTAATCAGCGAGTACCGTAACATATCGACCACGCAAAAATTTACGGTGCATTAAAATTAATAGTCAATGTAATAGTCAATACAATATTCAACGTATTATAATATGCGGCATATAAATTCTTTTATAGCGCGTTGAACTCCGCACCGATGAGGCAAAGAAAGAGAGATAGGGAGATAGAGAGAGAGAGAGAGAAGAAAGAGGGAGGGGGAGTTGAAGTGGAGGAACGCCGAGCAACGAGCAGCTTGGGTAAGGATTACTTCTTTTTAACAGAAAATTAACACAAATTTATCGCTTCGATAACAAATAATTTTACTTTTAATTATTTAATTGATAAATTAAATTAAAAGCAAATAAAAATTTTTTTTTTTAATTGTAAAAAATCTTTTGAGCATTTCTAGATTTAATGTTTTATATTTGTTTGTTACAGATCAACGACGTTGTACTATGAACTCCGCTGCTGCGCATCGATTGGTAAGTCGCACGTTTTTCTTTTTCTTTCTTTTTTACAATGTGTTTTGAACAAAAAAAAAGAACAAACAAAAAAATATTACATGTACAAAAATAATAATTAACAAAATCTGTAAACTAATAAAAATTAATGGGGAAATAAAAAATTGAACTAACAATTAGTCTCGCGGCTTAAAATAAACTAAGCAAATAAATTAGCATTCGCGGAAATTAAATCTCGACGACAATTAAATCCCTGATCTTCTTCGTAAAATAGGATTCAGATAACGTTCGAATTTGTATGTTTCGCAATTGGTCTCTCTTGATATTTTCAATCTTATTTGTACGGTTGTAACAATTAACTTTTTCCGATAAAGGGCGAGCAAATTTTCCAAAGAAACTGTTAAAAATAGTTTGAAACGCACGTAGATTGTGTTAACGGGGAGTAATGAAATTTTCCTTGCAAATAAACGCAGAGTATAATCATTACAGTCCGCCCATTAAAGAGGCACCGATAACGATAAAAATTAGCGCGTCTACGCAGGTACATTCCCTCATTATCGTTACGTTTACGTTTCACCGCATACAACGGGAAATCATTTTTACGGTAATTGCGTCCGAATTTTCGGGAGCGCGGTTTTGCATCGACTCGTTATGTTTTTGTGGGACAGCATTCCTCTCTCCCTTTCTTCCCTCAGTGCAGCAGCACGCAAAGTACCGGCGATAATAATAATAAATGCACCGCGTAACGTCACGAACACCACGGCTAAGCCTGGAAAATATTGTATTTCCGCTGACGTCTGCGGCACGAACGCAAGCCGGAAGGTCGAGTATCTCCCGCGTCGGCTCGCATTACATCAAATAGAGAATTCGATTATCACGGGTCCATTATCGCTGGATGTTAAGCCCGGGGATTGTAAACCTCCGTAAATGAAAAGTAGATGGATCGTCCGCGCGGACGGGTCCGGCCAAGGCTCGCGAAGGCGGTGAGGTGATAACGATGATAATGTTTAGAATATATGGATTACGGTTCCATCCATTACGTTCGTACATCCGCAGCGTCCATTACAGGCCGCAAGACCGTCCGTAATAGCTCACTCGCTCGTTCCGGCCGTGACCGTTTTCCCTCTTCTTTCTCCACCTTCGCCATCGCGGCGGCTGCAGCTGCAGCTGCAACTACCGCGCGTTTCTCTGAGCGGTAACAGCGCACGCTATTTACAACGCGTAATGCGAGAAGCACCAACGCCGGCAATAGTAACGGCGCAACACCGTCAGTCCGCGCATGTTTTTATCCGTTTTCCGATAAAACGGAAAATATTTCAATTTTGACGTTCGAATTTTTCCCGTCGAGTTTCCGGCTCGGGGGATGCATGCGTCCGACCGAAAACAGTTCGATCACGAGCGGATATGAAGTCGCGACGCCGTCCCGCCGGTATTTACCCCGAGATTGCCCCAATAAACGGGGCCGAATCGACGATAATCGGGAGAAGTCGTAAAGTACGGAGGACAAATAATCAACGAGCGGTTCCGCGACCTTTCCCTCCCCCCTCGGTGTTGAAAAGGTATGCGACCTCGCGGAAAGTTCGTCAAGACGATAGGTTAATTTTCCAGGCAGAATTTCAGCGGAATTTTTGCCCATCGAATATCGAATGCTCGTAAACTCGAAATTAATTCCGTCGTAATTTCGAATCGCTACTTTGATTTCTTCTTTTCGGTTTGCTTCGCGATGATAAGTCGACGTCGTACAAATAAACGCAGCGAGCGTGACAGGGAGGCCTCCGCCTTCCTTTTGGCATTTACGCGTGTCTTTTTACAAACGTATTACACAATAAAATTAATTAAATCGGTATTTAATTAATTAATCGAAATCTGACGAATTTTCCGCTTTCCGTGCACCGGGGCGCAAATTGTCCCTGCGTATTTTCATCGAAATTCGAGTCTGCGTGCGCGCGGTGCCGTTTATTATCGGCACAGTTGATGCATTCCGCGATTGCTGCCGAATACACACAAACTTCTGTTCGTTATTGCGCCATTATTCCCCTATGCCGTCGTTAGCGTTCGCCTCCTACTGTTCGAGATTAGGGAAGTACGCTCGACCGTCGCCGTTACTTCGCGATATATCGCACCGTGCGATACACGTGCGGCAGCTAGAAATTACGTCATCCATTACGTATCAGCGGCTATCGCCGAAACAGCACTGTCCGTGTTTGTATCCTTAAACAAGCGAGCACTTCGCGTGACTGGTACCTATAAAATATTGGCGACGCGACGATAGGACCCGTGCTATTTTTATAATCTACGCGTCGCCGATTCGCGCTTTTTCGCGCGAAAAAAAAAAAAAAAAAAAAAAAAAAAATGCGCGCTTGTAACGAAACCTGGTGCCGCGCCCGGACGTATACATCGACGCCGGGGGAACGTAATATCGATAATATTGGATGTCCCGATATCTGTAACTTTATGACGAATGGATTAAGGCAATCCGCTTTCACGCCCCGGTGAACGAGCAGCGGCGAAATACGTCCACCCGACGAGATGTAAATAAGCGTGTTCGTAGGAAATCCGGGATATCTGAAAATACATCGGCCCGCCCGGTTTTGGCAGCCGATGAAAGAAAATCGGCGTTTCCAAGTTTCCGCCGGGACTGAAACTGGGACAAATCGGAACCACACGCGTGCACGAATCGCGATGGTAGCTTTAATGAGTAACCGAATAAAGAACGTTGATATAACAGCTGTGTTTTAATAGCCGACGTCTAAAATAAGAAAAACCGTGCCGCCGAATGCAAAAATAAAAGCGGTCGAATATGCGCAACGGGTTAAAATCGCGCGCAGAGGGGAGGAGGGGAGGAAAAAAGAACGTCCCTTATTTTAATCGACGGCAGAAGGTTAAATGTCGCGATCCATGTCTCGGAATAGTTTCGGTGTCTATTAATATTTTCGTCGAGAATTGTCCACGCGCGAGAGTTGAACTTTCGGCCGCTCGTTACGAAGGCCGGTTTGCACGATTACGCTTTGAATTAAACGAGTTTACGCGCGGTAATGTAATGTAAATTAAAATGCGAGAGAGAAAGCGAGAGGGCGAGGAATTATTTAATGGTAAGCGTCCGAAATCGGTCCACGGGAAGTTCGGGAAAAGCTGCGGTCGTTATCGCAATCAAACTGTCATAACATTTCGCGAGGCGCGATAGTTCTCGTTACCAGCTATACTTTTCAGACCGCGACTGTGTACGTGAGATTGTCCGTACGCGCGTACTTACGCGCCACTCGTTTGTGTGCTCGAGGAGTTCCCGCGGGAAATCATTCCGCGCGTGCATTCTACATCTGCAATCGATACGTCCGTGTACGCGTTACGCGTGCGGCCACGTCCATCGCCGACGAACGCTCGAAAGACAACGGCGTTGTTATAACTTTCGCAATCAGACCGGCCATGAGTTATCGGAGGTTCCTGTTCGATCCGAACCTTTTCCCCGCGCGGAAACTCGCCGTGAAAGCGAGAGAGACGCGTCGCGCTAATCAACGCCGCTCTTAATTATCACGAGACAAGTAGTGCGCCGAGATGCGTAAAATTTTAAATTTATTTTATTTTTATTTCTTATTGTTTCATAAGAAATCGAACAAAGAAACGTATCGGCGAACAATCGCGGGATAGTCGGGTCATCCGGAATTAAAAGCGAGATGGATTATTCACCGATTGTCTTGACACGAGAAAATTAAGTCACGACTCCGCGTCGAAAATGTATACCGCAATTAATAAATTAAGAATGATTCACCGGCGTAAATTATTGTCATCCAACGTACAACGCGAAGTTTGGATTTGATTCGATTCATTATTGTAGTTCATGTAATTGAAACTCGAAATTGAATGAGTCTGCCCCTCGCATTAGCGAGCGATTGTAAATGCAATGAAATTAATGTGCCTCGAAATACATGTTATTCAATATGCGATTACGCGAATCGGATATATAATAATTCAATAACGGCGGAATTATTAATAGAATATTGTGCGATGAAATTATATTAAAAAAAAAAAATTCGGGAGGGATTGCGGTTCTTAATTTCGTAACGTCCGCGTAAATCGGATTCCGAGGCCTCGTCATGCTCCGCTGCATTTCACACGCAATCATGCTCCAACGCGATTTTTCCCATTTCATTGATTTTTAAAATTATTCTCTTTATTGCGCGGACATATCCAAATTGGCGCGTAGTTTGATTAAAAAACTTTTGTTTATCGCGGACAAAGAGCATTGTGCATCGCAATCTCGGTGTCGTGCTTGTGTACGCGAGTTCGCGTTTGCTCATCTATAGGCGACTCGCAAAAGCTATCGTTAATATTTTATATTCCCCTCCCCCGCCCTTGCATTGTGTTACCAGCCGTCTCGCCGTACTTACACCGCCGAAATGGAATTGCGCGTTGAAAGCGCACGAGGGGAAAAAAAAAAACGTATACGCGGCTTGGGCTCGAAGTAGCCGTTGTCGCGACTTCGGGGTCGTGCGCAATGAGAAAACTTTCGATAAGGGAGTATTGTGACCTTAAACTTGCCTCGAAGCGCGGACTGGTCTAAGAGGATTGCCCGTGAACGAAAAATTCGTATTCTCCGACGCAACTGTCGCGAGTCACCGCGATAAATTTTGATTTTCAATAAAAAAAAAATATATATATATCCATGTTCGTATCCAATGAATTGTCTTTTCGAGCACTTATATGTAGATATTGCTACAAATAATAAAGTTGCGCTCACGATTATAACACATGCAAATTCAGACTCGAGATCAGCTGTAATTCGAATACACAGACGGATTCTGGCGGCGAACTCTCCTCTAATGACGTAAGATATGCGTCCGATTAAGCGATTATCTGTTCACCCAGTGCTAGATATCCGATGCGCGTTATTTCGAGGGTGCTCGCGTTAATTCACATACGCGACCCCCCTTAACCCCGTTTCGCTGTGGCATGTCGACTATGCGAATCAATTCGCACCACTATTTGACAGTGCCGCGTGCGGTGTTGGATCTTTAACATTCCGGCGTATTCCTGAAAGCGCAAATTGACTCGGGAAAAGCGCGTGCAAATTAAGAAAAGAGCAGTCTCAACGTTCTTCTATTTTCTTTTATTTATTTTCTAAATTTGCATAAGCTTAAATTGATAAAAAAAAAGAAAATATTAAAAAGCGTAAAATATTAAAGAGAATTGATAGTCTGTGATATCACGATGATTAATAAAATGACCGATCCGAAATTCGCCGTGGAACACCGCTGTTGAGAAATTTACGGAACGCGCGGAGATGCATCGGCCGCGCAACAATTTCATTCGATATCTCGTCGGCGAGGAATAATTCCTTTCTTCTGCAAACATTCATCTCACGCATATTTCGAGCGCAGCCCTCGCGCCGACTCGCCCGCGCAAATTTATCCCCGTAACCCAGAATAAATATATGGGGTGTTTGCATTATACATTCTACTCGCAAAATCGGCTTTTCTCAGTCAATATTTCCATAAAGATTTAATCGCACAGAGCGTTAATAGAATCCAAGCCTTTGCCACGTTTTATACATAGATATAACCACCGCAGTAATATTTGAATAGATCAAACAACAAGAACTGTCAAAAATCATAATCCCTTTGAAAAAAAAAAAAAAACTTTGTTCGTAAATTTGTTTAAAAGAAAAAAAAATAATTTACACTGTCGTGTGGAAAAAGTATAACACAGTCGCGCCCGTTGCCCCCTTGATCGTTCTCGAGAGAGGAAGGAAAGCAAGCAGAAAAAGGACAAGGGAAGATGTCGAGAACAGCTCGTTATTAAATCGAACGCGACCCTTTGGCCGATGGCCATCGCTCACGGTATCTCGCGGGAATTTTTCCCCTAGGGATTACAGGTGACCAAACTCCTCCCATATCGTCGCATTCATTTCATCCCGTTTCGCAAAAGCCCACCCATTACCGCATCGCGTATTGATTGATGTAACAGTTATTAATTCGCGTGCTCGATTATCAATGTTCGATGCTGACGCGGCTTTTGCCTCGCAATAACGCCGCGATCGCAGTAACGCAATTCTTGCGTCGCGGCTCCCTGCCGTTATTCATTTAGACACGAACATAGGGGAAGGAGGGACACCCCACGGGCGCCGATAGGGGGCAAGCGAGAGTTTCTCAATGTCTGACGGCAAGTCGGAGTTTACGGGGGCGAAAAGATCCGAACTTATTCCCTACCCTTCACCGTCGCAGGGTGTTCGCGGGCAAAAGTTGAGCGAGAAAACGGATAGGAATTTCTGCGAAAGTTTCCCCTGGAAGTTCGCGCGAATTTTTCCTCTTTCGGGAAATATGTTTCGTATCGCAACGATTGCAGTTCGGGAGTCGTGCAATTATAGTTACGCGCGAGATCAATTTTTCTCGAGACCCCAAGAAGCCCGTGATTATAAGGGTGTCCATTGGCGGGTGAAATAGATTCCTCTCTCTGCCATTTGTACGCACGTACAAAGAATCAGTTCCCTTCGCGACGTTGGGATACAGAAAAATATTGTACAAATAGCATGTTAAAAAAAAAAAAAAAAATTTAGTTAAAAAATCGATTTAAATAACTATGAGTTTATGGAAAAAACAAAACTTTTTGAACAGCGGAAAAATTTTTCTATGTCTTCGACTGGGCAATTATTAATCAATAACAATTACATTTACATTAGCTTATTTGTAATCTGCGTAGAATTTTGCAAATCCTATAAAAAGGTTTTAGAGTGCATATTGTGCACTTGCGTGGTTGGTACGATACATAAGCTGGGACTGTTAATGCTAGCTGCATTATTAATCGCTACAAATGCATCCTGATATGACATAGGACCGTGCAGGCCACGAGGCGGGCTTTTACAAAGCCTGTGTCGTAGGTGTCGGCCATTAGCGAAATAACTTTTAATATCTTTGTGCTGCCAAGACCCCAACGTCGCAAATATCATCGCGAAAAATCCCTCCGTTTTTCCTTTACTCTCGCCCACGGTCTTTTCCGCAAGTCTATACTTTCAATGACGCAATCTCACTCCCCATTAACATGAACAACGAGGACGATGTAATTCAGAGTAAATTCGAGATAAACATCGCGAAACTTTGTCGATTACTGCGAAATGCCTTATCATCCCGCGCAACGAGGTGCTCGACGCAGAAATTTACATAATCGCGAATGCAGTGTACGTTACGACATACGTATGTTTAAATTAGACGAGCTTCCAGGCCAACTTTTCTACTTGCCCGTCGACATCGATCGTCAAACGAGAACGCGTGCGTTTCTATTGTAAACTGCAAACTGCCGGAGTGTGTCGGTGAGAATACGGAAAAAGGCCACGGACGTTTTCACGTTCGATCGAACGGCGGCCAACAATCGAGATAATTAAAGTAACCGGCCCGATCTGTAGCAACGTTAACCGTAATAATTTCGCGTTTATACTCGTGTTAAAGCCTCCAACAGATTCAAGGCGTAAAACACTCGCACGCCGAAACGCTTGCTCGTACACGAGCGAGCAACTGGAACGATCGAACCGAGACATTAGACGGTTGCCAGCGGCCATTAATCATACAGGACGAGGAGGCAGGTGATTAATGTTTCCCTCTGTGCGTGCTAACTTCGACCCTTCCCCCCTTTTCATCGCCCATTTTCGCACTCTCCTCTCCCTCCCCCCTCGTCGCCGGTTTTCTTCGAGTTCCATCGCTATTTCCCATCGAGATCGCGAAACCGCCGACTGCTATCGCCGAGCGATTAATTTACTGTATCTGTCACTCCGCTCGTTGTCCCTGCCACTTCGATTTTTGACTCTCGCGAAACATACACCTCGTATACTCTGATAATTCTACCGACGGTTTTCATTTGGGAGAAAAAAAAAGGAGGGGGAGAAAAAAAAACATCACGCGAAACGCGTGCGTGTTGCACAGAAAACATTTTAGCGACCATAAAATTTAGATGACAAGCCATTCGCAAAATCCATCATCTCGCATATTTATAATTCACGGTTCAAAATAATTTTCATTATGTAAAACCGCGGCATCAATTTATATGAAACTTTCGTTGACTTTGTAATGCAAGAATAAAGCAGTCGATTTTAAAACACATGAAATGCAATATCCGTGATTTCGTTAAATCGTTCCAACTCTAATATGAGCTCCGTAGATATATCTATCTCAAAAATCTTCTATATATATTTATACGCCTTATTTTATGTTCATGTATCAATTAAAACTTTCATAAAAAAATGCGTTACAAAAAAAAAGAAAAAAATGAAAAAATATCCGAGATAAAACCGTCCGCCATATATAGCTATTATTTCCGAGGTAACTTTTTATTAAAACACCCGGTTTAATCGGCGGATTTAAAAAAGAAAAAAAAGAGAGAGAGAAAAAAAAAACAAGAGAAGATAATTAAATCTGCCGCGTTCTACGTAATCCTTCACCCTTCGTTCGGCGCCGATGATGCAGTCGCTATTTCAGACCGCCAGACGGGCCTTAATAAGATGAGATTTAGAGCGTCCCAGGTGGCAGACTGGGCCTCAGTAGTGGCAGTTTATGTCGTCGTGTACCTCGGCAGAGTTCCTGGACCATTTAACCGGGACGTAAATGTTAAAAGCCCGCCGTCTTTCCCTTTACGCTCCGCGCGTATCCGCGAACATTACGACCGGTTTTACATTCAAGCTTCGACGCGTTCTCAGACCCGCGGGGTTTCGCGGCTGGTAGCCGAGGAAAAGTACGCGCGATGCGCTCCGCGAGCGGAAAAAAGACGGAGAAAATTGTCGTAGAGGAAACGGGTCATGGTCACTTAACGTGCTCGCTTGTCCACCGCGTAATCGAATTCGTAAAGAAATTCTATCTGTTCAAGGAAACCATTACGCTCCCCGCGTATTATTGCCGTTCATTAAATATACACTTCAACGTTTTAATAAGATATTATTAAAATACAAAATGTAAAATCTGCTAAATACGAGACACCGCGCTGTTTAATTAAACCGTTCAGCTCCGAAAAGCTTGTACTGCAATTCGTTAAAAATTATTGTTAATCCGAAATCCCACAATTAGGAAAAACTCTGCGAGGCAAGTTCCTTAGGTTCAATCCTTTTTCCTTTCGCGCGACACATTTTTCCTCACGGATCATTAAGAATTTCCCAGCGCGAGAACGTCGATTAATGGCATCGGCTGGATTACCAAGTTTTTAGAGCCGAGCTCCCGCACTGAGAGTACGCATCTAAACACCTGCACCCCTTTCTTACAACCCTCCGAGACGCAACCTTTCTCCACCTTTCCCGCGAGGGTAGCGCGAAGAAGTTTCCGCCCCGCGAGAGCAGACTTTTCGCGGCATTTAACCGCCCCGGCTCGGGAGACCGTAAAGTTAAATATCGGAGGAGGATTTCTAAGGCAGAGGGACGCGAGAAGGTGGAAGAAACACCACCGCCGCCACGTAAATTGGCTTCGCCGCCGGAGGCGGTCGGTTAATCGCGCGAGGAGGTCGCGGCGAACGAGCAACAAACCGGGAACAAATAAAGAACGAAGTTAAAATTCAATTCGGCCGGAAGGAACAATCGAAGTCCTGGGACGCGAGAACTGGAGAAACCGCATTTGCGACCGTTCCAGCGATGCCGGGAGAAATCCAGAGAGACACATGGAAATTTCACGAGGGTCCCCTTTGTCTTGCAAAGAAAGAACATAATAAAATTAACAGTAAAACGCGCGTTTGCAAGGGTGTGCGTGATATTTTTATTTTACATCTAGATCTGGACGGGCACGAATACACTCTCGAAAGTATCTGCGGAGTTATGTTTCTGTCGGTCGCCGCAAACTCTATTACATTTTAAATAATGTAATTTTTAATAACCGAATAACAAAAAATAAAATATTTTTTATTGAAGTAACAAGCAAACCTAGATTTTAAAGCAATACTCAGTCTTGAAAAAAATTTTTTATAACATATATTTACATGGACAGCTCTGGATCGCGGATTATGTGCAGTAGAACAAGTCAAGCGTTCGTCAGACTCTCAGTAAACCGTGCGCGCGGCACGTATACAGAATGTGTAATAAACTCATTTATTAACGTTATTAAAAATTGAAATTCGGAAAGACACGGTGGCATTAAAGTTCATAGACTTAAACAACTCATATTTTCTAAACTATGAAAATTTAAATTTCTAATTCTCTCACACTTTTACGAACAAAAATTGTTGCGCAAAGCTGAACGTCTGCCTTTTTCGGCATGTATTTTCAAGTCGAATTGATCGTTCACGGTTTATTCAGAATTTCTAGCAAACGTCGAGTACCTGCTCGAACGAGACAAAATTCTCTTTTTTTTTTTCGCGAAAATTGTATAACGCCCGGAGGATCGAAGAATCCGTCTGACCAATAAGTAAGCCCAAGATAGCTGGCTTTGACGCGGGTTAATCTTTCGAGCTGATTACAAGTCGCAAGCAGCCGGACACAAATCCAGTTTCGCTTCTGTCAAAACCGTCGGTGTAAGCCTACTTATACAGCCGAACATGTAGCCAGCCAATCGTCAATTGGTAATCCGGGAATGTTTTCTGCCCGGTCCATTATCGGCTTAGCGCGGCTCCCGCTGCTACTCCGTTCCGCAACGACCTGATTCCACGCGAGAAAAAAGAAAGGCGCCATCCTATATACCTGGCGCCCCTGGATAAATCGATAGTGTTAAAGATAGTTTCCTTACACGCCATTTCGCAATTTCTCGGAGGCATTCGGAGAAACGCAAAAATCCTTTGTCGCAATTGACGCGATCACAGAGCGCGCGCGCTCGCGTCAAACGTTTTAAAACAACCAGAATAACTAATTGGCAAACTATTGTACATTTTTCGAACTGTTTATTAAATATTGCTGACAAGAGAAATTATATTACTACGTGTCCATTTTATAAATTAATTGCACGCATATTTCTTGACCATTTCAATTTGTTATTGCGCTCGATGTAACAAGCGAAATGCAACCTTGTCATTGGCGCGCAAATATAAATTTATTAAAAAAAAATAATTACAAAATTTGGCGCATTAAACGTGACAGTTTTATCGATGCGGAAAAAAGAAAAAAAAAAAGAGTGAGCGTGTGTCGTCAAAGGCAAAGCCTCTTGTTTTCGCAAGCTCGAGGAAGAAAGTGCAGCTTTCGTGTACACACACTATCACCGAGGATATTATTCGCGGCGCTATTGAGTACGTTTAAAAATGCATGGGCCACTCAACCCGGACCGGAAGCACTCCCGCTTATCCCGTTATCCGGTATCCTCGGGGATAAGCCTCGCCCTTCCTTAATGATGACCAACAATATTTGCCCCCTTTGTTCTCGTGCTCGGAAGAAAAAATAATGCACCATCTCGTGCATTAGCACGCCCTCGTAAGATTACGAAGTGTTTTGTTATCGTGAACAGGAAATTTAAGCGTGAAAATGATATTAAAAAATAAAAAAAAGGTCACATGTTATATATGACAGGCGAATCTGTTCGTTTCCTCCTCGAGCTGCAATTAAAAGGGATTATTTTCGAAAGACGTGAAAACTCAAAGTTTCGCGTAAATGCAATTATTAATTTGATTGCCTTTCGCTTTTCCTTGGCGGGAACAAATTTGTTCAAATAAAAAAGTTTTCGTAATTCAAAAGCGTATTTGCATAAATCTGCATAGGTAAACCCGTAGCGGGCGACGTTTAGAATGCTGCAATTTAATTCAATGTCCCTCAAAGTATTTCGATAACAAAGTAAAGTGTCAATTCCGCGAGCAAGTGCAATCAGCGTCTTACGAACAAACGTCAGCGGCCAAGTCTATCCGCAATGCGAGATGCAGGCCCCCGACAATTTATCCCACCCCCGTAAGGAGATTATTCTGTAATTTTAACAATCAATTATTTCGAATTCAGTTATCCCGGCGTGGCTACCAGCGTATATTCAATTTTAAAACTGCAAATAGTCGCCGGGGCGCCGGCCGCGACGAGGCACTCAATATGTAAAGCGCGATGTAACTTCGCCGCGGCCGCAACTCCCGCGCGTCGCAACGGATTAATCAAGCGGAATTCACGCCCGACTTGTAAACGTTGATCAAATATCCGTGAGCGAGTTAACGACCGCGGGATTGTCTGCGAAATTCGACTAATTCAACTCCCGGCCGAGCGCGCGCGGCATTTTTCGGCGACGACATCCGTCGAAGTTAAATTGCATTAGCCCTTTCGTTTCCCGGCGTCTCCCCAATTAGGAGCACACTTTCCCTTCACCGGTAACACGCAAACACAAAGTTTGCACTGTGGTATTTCCCCGCTGTTTCTCTTTCTCTCTCGTTTTTTTTCCCCGCCCCTCTTTTTCACTTTATGATGTAATTTTACGACAGTTCCGCGACACTCTCGCGAATCTGAACCGATAAAAAGTTCCGCCGAAAAATTTTCGGGACACGCCGCACGGTCACGTAGCCGACTCGTGAAAAATTTCCATTCCTTCCTAACGTTTGTACGCGGGCGTACTTGAATATGTATATAATTCATCGTTGCATTACACGCGATACTGCATTCAGCGTGCCGACTGCGACCGCTTTCAATATAAAACGAAGAAATAATAAATGAGCCGGCCGTCACGTACCGGGTGGTACATTAGGTACACACTTACCTGATAGAGTATGTCGAGGGTGATCGGGTAGAGCAGGTGTTCCACGATGACTCGGAGCACGGTGTTGGGTCCGCCCTGCGTTTCGCTGGCGCCGGACACCTGATTCTGCCCGGCGATCGCGACCTGATTGTTCGAGTTCTGTAACAAGAGCAGAGTGGAAACGAATTAAGCAAACTTCGGGGAGGAATCAGCTCGGTGCGATCGACGTTTACACATCGCCCTAAGTAACAAAGTTACAAGCTGCCGAAGTTACGAATAACGTAAATTCCACAAGTAAAGCGATCTTCGTCAAGCTCGATCTTCTTTCGTAATTGTTAAAACTTCTGCAGACAAACGGATAAATAAAGCTGGCTTACTGTTGATTAATTTAATTATTAATATAATAAAACAATACATACAATTATTCTAATTAAAATATGGAATAGGGTATGTATGTAAAATAGCCTTGATTATAAAATTAATAAGTGTTCTTTTTATGTACATTCTACTTAAAAGCTTGTTATTAAAAAGAAAAAAAAAAGGCTATATTACATCAAGAGTAGAGGAAATAAAATATTGATAACTCCCTGACTTAAAAAAAAAAAAAAAAAATACATCGTGGATAACCTTACTGACTTCGATGCGTTGCATGATCCCTCCTTCTTCGTACGATACATAGAGATTACGGAAATTCTCTCTCGGTGTGTCTGCTGAGCGTGATGAAGCGGAATGGAAAATGATTTCTTTGAAGCGAGAGGCAGAAAAAGCGAGCGTCAGTAGGAAAAACGAAGAAGAATGCCAGAGAGCAAACGAAAATAGATGCAAGGAGTATTAAAATTGGACGCATACTGAGTGTAAAAACGAGGAGACATTATACTTTGTAAGTGAGAGCCGTATAATGGTGCTGCTAGGTTATTAAAAGGAACCGTGTCTTTTCGAGTCCCGCCCCCTCCCTCCCCTCTCTGTGAAACACCCGGTAAATTCGATCCCAATATTAGATTGGAAAAAGAAATGGATTGGAAAAGAAAATCGTATCAACGGGAATTGTGTCGCGAGCTCTACAACAATCAATTTCCCAAGATCCTGTCTTCTCAATTTATTGGACAATTAGCGCAATGTAAAAATATTTATTGTACGTTCAGATTAGATGAGCAATTTACTTAATTTATGTAAAATATATATCGTCTGCTTTTTTGAGAATTTAAGTTCTATCGCTGTAAAAGCGTACTTATAAAAAAAAAAAATAAAAAAGTACAATAAAAAAGAAAAAATATTATTATTTTAAAATCTTTATAAATATATGCCTTTGTAGAAAAGATCTCTCTGCAGTTTGAGAATAAAGTCGTGGTAGAAATTTGGCAAAGGTTCACTCTTGCTATCTTTCGCACGTGCGAAATGCATCTCTCGTGGACCGTCGCCGTTTTCATCAGCTGCCGCTGCCGGTAAAGCTGTCAAAGTGAACTTTAAGGGGTACGACGCGGCGGGTATTAGCATAAAATGCTAAAGAAACGCGCCACATTAGAATTTCGATGTAGATTAAAGCGCGGCGCCCGCCCGAGCGAGAGGCTCCTAAATCTGACTTCGTAAAAATAACTTCTCTCGAGTTGAGTATCCTAACGAAATTTCCACGTCGACGGCGACGACGGAAAATCGTCTCGCTTCCTAGTCCGCGGAGTTACCGGATAACTAAATTCTTAGATATAAGTCGCGAGCTAATTATTTGATTGTCCTGTAAAATCTTCTTATACAAGCTGTCCCGAGCAACGTGTCGCTCTTAAAAACTCTCTGTGGGTAAGAAATTAAAATCGAAAGACGCAAAGCTATATTATAATATTCTAAAATACGAATACATAAAGTGCAAGTGTAATAATTGATTTTCACGCAGCTTCATGTAAGTCTAGTTATTCAATTTTATATATTTGTTTAATGGATTAACGCGGGCACGGTAAAAGCGGCTTTAGCCACTGAATAAAACAAAAGTATAAAAAAAAACTGATTATAGTTATAGTGCGTGCAACGATTATCCGAAGCCATTTCGGATTACAGCAAGGAATACACACGGCTTCGTACAGCGAAGCTCTTCTTTCGAGGCGATATACGAGGCGACGTCTTTAATAGAGACAAAAGCAATTCCGATAACCGGTTAGACGAGCGAGAAAACTGATATACAAGAAAGATACCGTTCTCGCGAAAGAAATCGTAGATATATTACATTTTAAATACGCGGTGTTTTATCTCAATGTCTTGAATTAAAAAAAAAATACGATGTATCGAGGAAGGTTATAAAAGTAGTAAAAGGGTAAAAAAAAAGGTGAAACCGAGTGGCACGGTTTTTCAGCGACGTACGATAATCGGAACAATTCGAAAGAAGTGCTTGGTGCGGAAGTAAAATTCTATTTCACGAGAGTCACGTTGGCGCAGAAACTTCCGATTTCGCGGGGACGTTAAGCTACACGTGTTTGAGAGGATTAAAATAATAAAAAAAAAAAAGAGATGTCCTATTACGGTTCCTAAATATTCGTTGTTAATCGCAGCAAAAGACAACCGGGAGTTTGGTTTTAATGTCTCATCTCGGTTCGCAATCACGTTAAACGTCCCGGGCGTATTTTAAGAAGAGACAAGTAAGAAGTCTGGGGAAAGAGAAATATATCGCGCATAAAAGGACTTTATGATTTTTAACGTGTATTTCAAAATTCTCGAGAAGGAGGGAGAAGGAGCCACTGGCAGTAACACGTGAATCTTTCTTTATGTAAAAACTTGCACGAACACCGTTTCTCGCAGACGAGTGTGCCGAGGCTAAATGAATAGTTAAATGGCCAGTGTTTCTTTCACTGCCGCGCGTTAGATCTTACGCGGAATTTACGGGCGTTTTAAAGCTCGCTTCATTGCGCTCTTGTTTCTTCACACCAGCCAACGGTCATTTGTAACATCGCCGTTGTTTTTCACGACAGCCACCCCTCCCTCCACCCACCCGAGGCGCTACTTTTTGTAGTGTGTAATTCAGTTACACGCATCCCTACGTTTAATTGCGATGTAAAGCGAATTGAGGCGTCGTCGCAAGTACGACGGATATTATGAGCGCCGACCGTATCCGCTAATAATTTTACGAGCAATTTTATCGAAGTTTGCATCGTGCGGTCCGGTCGAGTTTCCGCGCAAATTCGAAGCAGCTTCCGGCGCCATGTAATGTTGATGGCATAAGTGTTTTTAACTGTAACCGCTTTACGGAAGTACCGAACGTCGGGATCACGTGGAATAGAAATAGGTCAATTAAAATATAAGAGAATAACTGTAAAATGTCAAAAGCATAATTGAAATGAGAATGAGACGCAATAAATGTTCAGAGTAAATTAAAGTGCAGCTGTTCGATTTTAAATTATGCCCGCAATTACAATACGGATAATTCGCGATAGGTAATATTTAAGATCGCCGCGATTTTCTTTTTATTATATCTTCTTTTTATTTTTTTTAAAGGGAGTTGGTTTTAGCATCTCTGTATTAAAAGAAGTGCAAGACGGGAGGGATAAGAATGAAAGTTCGCCAGCTGTTAATTAATTAGCTCGACAAACCTTAACTGACGGCTGTTTCCCTTCCCATCTGTCTGTAAGAATAGCGTGCGGCCGGTCATTTTATCCGAGAATTAATCCGAAAAGTTACGTGGCATACATTCCCCGGCCCCCCTTCGCTACGTTCCATCTTCGTTTCCCATCTTTTCACCTCGATGCCGATCCCACCCCTCCAATTAGCGGCCCATAAATTTCCATGCGTGCGGAACATAAATTCGCGCCGACGCTCCTCGCTCTTATTTCCTGCCCTTTCCCCTTTCCCCACCCCCGTCTTCGTCTTTTTTTTTTTTCCCGAGGAATTCCCGGGACCGCTTACCCTCTCAATGCAATCCTTTTTATCGAAACCATGCGTCTTTCGTGAAAGACACGCGATATTGAGAGATTCCTGGAATCCCATCAAACCGCCGCGAAAGAAATTTTCTGCCGTCTTGAACGCCGGCTTTCGCGAAATTTAATTTTATTTGCCGCTTTATCGGAACAAAAATTGATTATCGGCGCCAAAGACAGAGAGGGGTATTTTAGTTTCTCCCGGTCAGTAGAGCGGTCCGTCAGTCTGTATATTTATTGCTAATTGCGAACACCGGTGACTTTCACGCGTGGCTAATTATGCCACGGAATAATATTGTACCTCTTCCGGGACGAGCTCCACGGATTTGTGATAAATCTCTTGATCTCGCGCGCAAAGATTTCCCATTATATCGCGTCATGGCCATTAGCGGTGCTCTCGAGGACACAGCATAAATTAATAACGAAGTCACAGTTGTCATCATCTTATTTTAATTATGACTCATCTCCACGACCGAGTAACATAAATTTATATCAGAATAAACAGCTGCACGCTCAAGAAACGTACGCTACTAATATTTATTAATATATTATAATATGTGACGACCGTACGAATTAGTTGCTAATTAAAATTATAATATGTTCATGTTAGAATTACGTTATACCAACTGTGCTGTATGATAAAATTTTCGTTATATGTGCAGAAATTTGCTTGTATATTTCGCGAAATATTCAGAATTGCAGATAAAATATGAAGTAAAGAATTAGCAATAACAAAATTATGCATTACTTAATTACGGAGCGGTGGCTCCAAATATAAATTGCAACTAAATAAATTAAATGCACAATTTTTTTTTTCTTCTCTTTACTTCTCAATTTTCGTTTTAATCGCGCCACATTTATTTCCCTTTGCGTATCGCTGCAGCGAGACTATATCTTTTGTTCAACGAGAAACATTGCAATACATTGAAAGACGGAACCGTTTTCCGTTCCAGTACTTGTAGATTACGACAGAGAGACGGAAGGGATCTGCTCCCTTCCCGCTTAGACCGACTTAATTATACTGAATGTCGATAATAAAGTCACCATCTGCGAAGCGGCCTGGAGAGGCTCAATTAAAGCCGTCCTCTAAGCCGCCAAAGAAAGATCCTCAGAGACCGGGAAGGAGTCTTCAACCCGAAAACTACAATTCCCGTTCGAAACTCTCGCCGTGAAATAATAATTCTAATTATTGTTATCGCGAATCGCACAATGAAAGCCCAGAGACACGGCTGCTTTACGGTGCTCGGCAGCTCGGTGATACACGAGGTCTCTCCAATCGTTGTGCGATTTTCCACGATTTTTCAATTATAAAAATTATAGAAGTAAAAAAAAAAAATTACCCACTTTTCTGTCTTCTTACATAAACAATCGTTCATAAATCCGACGTAACCATTGTTAAACGTTGTCGATACAATTATTTTATTCCCATAACATTCCGTTTTTCTCGACCTTCCATTTTACGAACACACCGGACGTGTTTCGAGAGGAAAAAAAAAAGCTGCCCGCTTCGCGCCCGAATAGTTTCGCCCATATCAGAGATACATACGTGAGTTCTGCGGCCTCACTAAAAACAGACCCGGTGGGTGATAAAGCGGCGAATATCTCTCCAGAACGTTGTGATCCGCAACGCGTGCGCGGCCTGCATTCCGGGAGGGGAAAGAGGAGGATGAAAAAGGGGGAGAGGAGGAGGCTACGAGATTGCCGCGGCGGAACGCCTCGGTCCGGATCGTTACCGCGGCTATGCACTTGCCCGAAGCCGCTTTCAAGGGGTGAAATAACTACTCCTAGGGGTAGTTTCTATCCCCCTTTGATAGCTCGGCCTCGGAACTAACGGTGAGTGCCGGGACTGAGAACATTATCATAACCTTCCATTACTCGTTACCGCCGATCCGCCAACCCCTATCCTCACCCTCTCTTTCTCGAACTCCCACGTGGCCTCCTGTTTTTTTTTTTTTTTTTCTTCTTTTTCACCCATAGTACCTGATTCGCGACGCGTATCGCCACCTCCGCATCCGATTGCCATTGTGCAAAAGATCCGGCAGATCCTGGGTTTTTTTTCACGGTTGTATTCCAGCGCCGGAAGCCGCCGCGAGATCGAGATCGCGTTCGTAAAATTTTCCCTGAGCATCGCGGCGCGAAACGAATCGTTAAAGTTTTACAGGCGATCTCTCGCGGAGGTCTGAGCCCATGGATATTTCCCGTGATCTCCGCAACTTCACGGTCTATCTGGAAATTTGCAACTCCATTTCCCACGGTACAATAAACCAATCCGTTCGCACTAACGCGTCATGACCTATGTAAATTCTTGCTCGCCGTGAGAATCTCGGGTCGAAATTGAGTCTTTTTGAACTTCGGTACGAGCTCAAAGGAAAGTCAGCCTTCAAATATTTCGGGACCGATCGCGTTTTGAAGTTTTCGTCCCGAATCTCGCGGGTGAAGTTTCTCCTGGTTAGTTTTTTTGTCATTTGAGGAACGTCCTTCCGATGAAAGGCGTTGAATGAAAACGACTGCGATGATAAATAGCAATGCCGCTCGGTGTTACATCTCGCGATAAAATACGAGCCGGTAGTACGCGGTGTTAAAAAGGTGACGATTAATGATTGCACAACGGCCATTTCGTTGATTTTTTTTTTTTTTAATAATATCGTCCGCTTCTCTTAGAGGCTTGTATTATTATCGAAACCAGTTATTTGATCAGCAATACACTGTTCGTTTAATTGCATTGAATTTGAGTAATGATACTCCCCCTCGCCGTCAGAGTTATTGAAAACGTGACGGCAGCCCCGAGAATGATTAATACCGTCACTCCGACCATTGTTATCTTTTTTTTCTTTTTTTTTGTGTCCCCATTGCTTAATTGCGTTCGATCCGCAACTCCAAATAAATTACATTCGCCCGGGAATTATTTGTTTCGGCGGAATGAGAGTTGCGATGAGAATTTCGAGAGTAAGTCCCGTCTGTCCCGCTCGGTTCGCTCTCTGTCGAATTGCCCGAGAAAATAATAGTGTCTGAGAAAATAAGAGGATTCCGCGGACCGCGATATCACCGGCAGCAGCTTTAAAACCCATCTGGACTCCGACGCCGCATTTTATTAGATTTGAATTACTTCGTTAGGAGAGGTGTAATATTTTCGTGAACTT
Source organism: Cardiocondyla obscurior (assembly GCF_019399895.1). NCBI lineage: Eukaryota > Metazoa > Arthropoda > Insecta > Hymenoptera > Formicidae > Cardiocondyla > Cardiocondyla obscurior. The sequence continues at coordinate 8,621,786 of NC_091867.1, forward strand.
ATCGGTCGACGGCGCCAAAAAAAAAAGTTTGATGCTTAATTATTATCTCACTTTAATAAATCTTTAAATAATAGTATTCCTCCGCGCCCGGCACTCTCGAGCAATTTCCTGGAGAGTAGCCAGTGAGAATTTTGATGAACGATTTTCTCTCCGTCTCCCTCTTTCTCTGACCTTTAATTAACATCACCGACAATTATTTCACGATACATTGTTTAACTTCGTTCCAACGAATACGAAACGACTTCTCTCGCTGCGCAACATGCGCTCGAAGGCGGAGCGAAGGAATTAAGAATTAATGAACACTCGGAAGTCGGTGGAGAATCGCCGGGAAACGTCCCGCGATTTCTTGGCGAAACGAGGAAGGATAACACGTCGGAAATACGGCTATCCGCGGAATGTTCCGCGGATAAGAGAAAGAGAAAGAAAGAGAGAGAGAGAGAGAGAGAGAGAGAGAGAGAGAGAGAGAGAGAGAGAGAGAGAGAAAAAAAAAAAAAAAAAAAACGTAGAAGGTCGCGATAAGAAAACTGCGCGGCAAGTGCCGCACGCTCGTTACACGAGCAGCGCAAAAATTTTTCCTGAATAATTCATCGGCCGGGGCGCGGCGATGGAATTTCCGCCCGTATACGTATACGGAGATGCAGTCGTGACGGCGGGAGCCAACGTGTATATCACCGCTAATGGACAGCGAGGGGCACGAAATAAAAAAGTAATCGGACGAACTTCATCAGCGACAAAATCCGCGCTTGAGCCCGAAACGGTGAGAAAAAGAAAAGAGGGAACACGATCCTTGGTTCTACGTCGCGGACGATCGCGAAAAATTATTCGCCGCTCCACCGTCGCGTAAATCTGAGCTTCGGGGCTAATTAATGATTCCCGATACGCGCAAATCGGGAAAAAATCGTGAAAGCCTAGTAAAGAGAATCGTATATTTAACATCGTAAGTGTGTGTAGGCGTTTTTAATTTCTCTTTTTTTTTCTTTTTTTTTGTATTATATCTCTGCTTTGCACGTCCATTTCGATTCAATCTAATTCACCTCGATCCCGTTGCGTTGCGCGCGGCAAACGACATGGAGGAAGCGCGCCTCGAGCGGGCAAAACAAAAAAAAAACAAACTCCCATATGTGATTCTGTCAAATTAAATTCTATCCATTAAATTCGTATTCACGGCTCGATCTCTGCCTGATACCGGTCTTTGTGCAGCATTCCTGGCGACGTGAACGGCGCGTCGTTACCGTGGCTCGGATCGGGGGATAGAATTTGGTTGGCCCGGGTCGACGGTACGGCCATCGATTTCAATCATGCGCAACCCTGACACCGTTTTCTCACCCCCTTCTATTGAGGTACGCACGCGACGTTGCGTATTCCATTATACGCGCCGAGTTTTTCAACCCCTCGACAGTCTCGCTTTTTCACGACTTTTGTTTTTTTATTTTTTTTTTTATTACTTTTCTTTTTTTATCTCTCCCTCTTTTCTTTTCTCTCTTTCCTGTCTTTTCTGCCCTTTCTCCTCTCGCGCTCTCTTTTTTTTTTTTTTCAATACTTGTACATACCTCGCGAGCGGGATAAAGAACGCGCGTTCATTGGACGACATTACGAGCGGGATTCGCCGCTGTCAAAATGATGGAGTGGCCCACCCAGCCAGACGGACTCTTCTGCAGTCAGAATAATCAGTCTTCCCGGCTTGTAGCGTCACCCCTTTTCCACCCCGTCGCGTCCTCCCGCGCGTCCAAAGCAGCTCGCGCCGCGCGAGGAATCCGTTCGAAATCGTCGCAGCTATTTTCGACATCGCGTATTCGTGATGCTAAACGAAGTCAAAGCATTAAGAGGCGTGATAGTGTCTCACGTCAAAGTGTGTACGCGCAGCTGAGATTAGCGGATCTCATATAACGGTCAAACCTATCGGACTTTAGATGATTTCGATAGAAAGATGTAATTTTAATTAAATAAAAATAATAAAAATTAAAAAGACCTTAAATTTAATATCTGATTATATATTATATTATATATGTATATTTCGTATTATATTAGGCGTATTATTTAATTTTTAACGCTTTAAATTTCAGAACGGTTAAGAAGAACAAAGTCTTCGATTTTCGTGCGTTTCTTGCACGCGAAAGAACGACGGCTCGACACGTTTCAATTGAGAGAAGGAGCAAGCCCAGGAAGGGCATCCTGCTTCGGCGGAGCAACGTTTCGGTAAGATTAATTTTTTATTTCTTTAAAATAGAGTTCTCCATTAGTCATTGATAATGTTTTATTTCAATAACAATTAAATATAATAGTGAATTTAATATTTGAGAAAGTACGAAATTTTATATTTTAAACAAAGAAGTTTACTTTATTAAAAATTTAAAATAATTATTTTATATTCAGTGACAATTTTCCGACCGCCTCTACAATTAATTTTTTTTTATTTGTTTGTTACAGTATCATCGTACTGCGTTGCAGATATCTCCGCTGCCGCGCATCAAATCGGTGAGTAAAGAATATTATTTTATTGCATGCCGCGAGAGACTCGAGTCTCTTCGTAATGCGTTTGGACTCGACGTTGTGGAGTATTGTACAAGCTGTACAATAAAGCAAAAATTATATTTAGCTTTTATGACTTTTTTAAAATAGGAGAAAAAAAAGTTATAATTTTTCTCAATTGAATTAATGCGATACTTTGGCGCGTTCGTAAAAAAAAAAAAAAATAAAATAAAAAAATTGCGATTAACTCCGAGAAAAATACACACAGAGTTTGCTTAAAAATTTGTTTGCAATATATCATAAGTAATATATCATAAGTATTTTTCAATTTTTATTTTTCTCAAAATTTCGTCGCATTTACGTTACACGTCGCGGCGATACGACATAAACATCCATTATGCACCTTCAGAAAATTGTTCTCGACACACTTGGGTACTATGATATTCACCCCTAACGCGTGACGTTTTCCAAATCACCCCACAAAACAGCGGGATAATTCTTGTCTAAAAAATTCACGCGGCAGAAGTCGAATTTCGTCGAAGAGGTGACGTGTCCCCCGTCCTCCGAAGACATTCCTATTTCTCGAGTCCCGCGTGTCCACGTTTCGGCACGGAGGGGAAAAAAAATTGAACGATCTATCTTCGAGCTCTTGGCGACCCCTCGTGCGCCTGGTATTGGTAAAAGCGCCAATAGGCTCGCGTGTGCGGCTTCGCGATACGCATACAAAGCCGAGATACCGAGATCCGATACCGAAGCGAGGGGGTGTACAAAGGCATTGGGAGTGGGAAACGGCCGTACTCTTTTCCAGTGACGCAAGGGGCAGGGAAGCGGGCGGAGAGAGACGGCAACCTTTCAGATTTGTTGCGGGAAAAATATTCGATTTTTCTCGCCATCGGCAAAGGGAGCTCTTTTTTCCTCCTTTACAAGGGAGAGGCGGAGGGGGTGAAATATGACGAGAAACGCGAAAAGCGCGTCGAATGCGTGGAAATGATGGATTAGGTCGGCACCGTTTACGCCTTTAACTCGCGGTGAAAAAGAGGGCAGAAGGGAGTTTTCCCCTCTCGTGCGCGAGGGTACGCAATTTGCATATGTCTCCTCCCCCCTCCTAACTAACGAGGGCTAAGTACATGTGTTTTTTTCTTTCTCTATCTCTCTCTCTCTCTTTCTGTTTTAACCTGGCCTCGATAACGGTTCGCATAATGTCGTATTTCATCGGATGATTTGAATGGCGCGGTTAACTGTTGTGCCCATGCTAATACCGGTGCCCATTATCTCCACGCAACAACTGCAGTAACATCGTTGTCAGCAATTATGATTATGTCGTTCCATCCGTATTACAATTATCGGACATAATTAATATCTTCAAATCAAACGCGAGATATTATGCATACGCCGCAAATGCGTTAGCTATGACCTCGAAGCTGCGACAAGTACATATCGCGATCGCACCGCAGATTGCACTTTTTCTTACGGCAACGCTACACACACACATATACACGCACGTTGTAATAAACGAGCCGCCTTGCGCACAGGTGCGATAAAGCGCGCCCATAAAAATGTCCCGCGGACTCCGTCCCGCGAATCGTGAATTAATAAATAAACGCGGAAGTTAATCAACCGTTCCGTGAAGTTTACTTTTGTCGGAAATGTTGAATGTTAAATTACACGGCAGTTTAGGTTGAATTACAGTCTACTCTATTGAATTGCGGCGTGTCGGAAAGTTTTTTTTTTTTCGCGTGCCAGTGAAAAGTTCATCTATTTCGACCCACCATACCGCCAAGAAAAAATTACATGCAATTTCTCGTTTTTGAGATAATGATAACGCGCGCGTAGCATTTAAGAACAACGGACGCGCAGGTCCGATACGTCCGAATTCAATTTATAAAGGCAGTGCCTTTTATAAAAGCCTTTCCCATAAAAATAAAAATAAGATCGCCAGCGGTGCTGACGTATCAACTGATGCGTGAACTTTATTTGACGTATAATATTACGAAGTTCGATATCATTTCCGTTGTACACATCGATATAAAGTGCCGGCTAATGTTACGAGATAACATCCGCGGACGTTTCGTCCCACGAGATAAGATATTTGCGGTCGGGCCGAAATTTCGACCGCGAGGGTGGGAGCAAAAGAGACATTTCCTCTCGGCGATAAAGCTCGCAGGGACCGGGCGTGTAAAACCGCCCTTGGCTCAAGGGTGCGCGGAAGGGACCTCGCTTTCTGTGAGGCGACGGTCTTCATGGGCTGCATATTTCAGAGCTCGATACAGTGAATGTAGGTTTAACAATGGCACATTGTTACTCGGACCTGTCGCGGCTGCCAACCAAAGTGGAGTAGGGTGGGTACGGAGGGGTCGTTCGAGCCGCCGGCCACGAAGGGTTCTCGCAGCGGCGGAGATCGGAGAACAGCTACGCGCGGGCAAAATGGTGTAATATTTTTAATGGTGGGCGTCCCAGGTGATCTACGGCGCGCGGCATTGTTTCCGCGAGACACCTCGTGCATTGTATCACCCCCGTTTCTCAACCTTCTTTTCTCACCTGTTTTCTTCCGTCCCGCCTTGCCCATCTCTTCTCACGTCGCTCGGCGCGTCCCTCGAAAAAAATCCCCGAAAAATCGCGTGTCACCCATGTCTACGACGATTTAGTTTAGAATGTATGTACATAAAATGCACATCATGGACATTTTCATGTTCAATATTCGTACTAATTTAAACGCTCTTAAACAATAATAAATTTTATACAACTTTTCATGATTCATGAACAAAGGGCGAACGTCCCCGCGATTCACTTCTCGGTAAAAATTCGCAAATACGATAAATTATTCGCAAAGAGAAATTATTTTTCGAGAGCAAGATAGCGTCGAGATATAAAAGGAAAATCAACAGCAGACGCAAGAACCACCGTGGCGGATTTGTATCGCAACGTATTAATAATTAAATGTAGCAGGGAGGAACGGTTATTGAGGCACCCACGTCGTTGTATTCGGGCCGGGAACAATGGCCCAAATTACGGCACTCCGCGCGTATATACTCTCGGGTTGAAGGGAAAAAGAGTGTGAGATCCATCGCCAGTTTCCCTCCGGACGCGGCAAGATTATATATATACGCGCGATCACTTTTCCGGCTTTAACGCCCAGCTTTTATGTTGCTCGCAATTACCCCGGGTGGAAGGCATTAGCCCGTAAACAATGGCCGCGCGGCAAACAGATTAATAATCCTTGTCGAGATTAAGCCAGTGCGTATTATTTAACTCTTTAATTGGACGTTAGGTGCTTTTTCAATCTTATCGCGGAGTATTGTTAACAAATTTCGAGTCTTTAATTTAATGCCGGAACCGCCGGCCCCGATCGCGTGGCCCTTTTATTTTCCCCCGCTTTGCCCCGTAATGCTTTTTACATATACTGCGCTGCGTCGTTTATACGTAATGCCCCGTTATACCATTCCGCATACCATTTATTCGCCCGCTGCGCATTTTTATCGCCTCGTCGTCGAATCAAATATTCAATTTTACTTTTTCCCACCCCTATGGCCTTCTGTTTTTCTAGTTTGTCGCGCCGTATTACTTCGCGTCCCGGTTCTATTGCTTTCTCCGCGGAGAAAATAGCCGCGTACCTCTCCCTCGGCGGTCCGATAGCATCTACAACGTACCGCAAAAGTGTACCAACGATAACCCAGTGCCCATAATAAAAAAAGCAACGGCGAGAGGTTTTAGTCAAACGCGTCGCTTAGCGAACGCGTTTACTTCGTGGTAACGCTGATTTATTCATGATCGTCGCGCGTTTATCGCGCGGCCGCGCCGCCGGTTGGCGTCGGCGAAAAATGTTAATGTTGACACGGGTTAATTGCAGAAAATTTCATGTACGCCGTTTCTTTTTCCGCGTTCTCGTTCATACGTTTCCTCGGCCTGGACAAAAATAATTCCTGTAGCAAGCCGTCGCAAAAGAACCCTCACACTCCGGGCGTTTCCGCGTTTCGAAAATAGACCCGCGAGAGAACGTCACGAACCGCTCGTCGAATTCTGTTCGTGGATCGGAGCTACTGTAGTTATCGCAAAACAAAGTCGGCTGCGTTCGACACCTACGCAACGCGCGAATACACAGAATCGCTCAATAAAAAGGCTAGATTTCCCACGATATACTGCTTTTCTTTCTACGAAAAGTTTTCCAAGACAGAGCGGGGAAAAAAAAAAAAAAAAAAAGAAATTGCCGTTGGCCGGACGATGTAAAGTAGAATTATGTCGCACTGTTGTAAGAGAACACGAGACTGCCTTTTACAGTGCTTCTTGCGAAGGGGACGGTGGGTGGTGAGGATTTTCAGTACGTAAGGGCGCGACTACTAAAGACCACCGAAAGTTTCCATGGCGGTAAAAACCATTAGCGTACGGGGCACGAGCGGCACACTTTTGTCGCCGGCTTTGTTACGACCGGCGCCGAGCGAAATCTGTTTTAAAAGTATCGGAGGCCGCGAGGGCCGTTCTCGCGGCCGCCCCCGCGAGGTGATAAAAATTTTTCGCGCGCGTGGCCTATCGCGAACTAGCTTTTCCACCGGATTTTTCGCACCATGCTTGGCACGGACTGGCGAAAGCTCGGCGACATTTCGCGCCCGGCCGTTCGTCAGGACGTCATCGCGCGCACGTCAAACAAAGGCACCCGTGGGATTCGCGTATGAAAAATCAACGTTTTCCAGATATTATAAAAACACCAGAGAGATGAATAACGCCGGATTAATTTTTGGGGCATGCGGCTCTCTCTCGCCGAATATTTTGTTGATTTTCGAAAAAAAATAATAAGGTAAACTTCGGAGACACAAAACCGGTTCTCCTTCGTGATTTCATTTAAAAAACACATTAAACGCTCGCGTGTTTTTGTAACGGAGCCGAAAATAATAAATATTTAGTTTCGGGCGCTATTGAGAGATGATTTTTTTTTTTTTTTTCCTCTATTCGCGGCTATGTAAAAACAAATAGGTTTGCGATGCAAAGCCGAATGGTTTACGCTTATTATTATACATTTACTCGTATATTTGGCAATGATACGTAAAAGTACGGAATAAATATCAATTAGCGCCGAGGAATCACAATATAAATTACAGGTATAGTTCTGTGCGACCGGTTACAATTAAAAGCGGAATGCTTTTTACCTTTTTCATTTCGAAGTTGACATCGGTATCGTATGTTTTCAAATAATAATATCGAGCTAACGTGTTTTATAAATAAACGCAATAAACGACACGTAAAAAGCTGACGCTGTGAATAATGCATTAGTCCGATGAAAAAGACCTCAAATTTTCTCGCTTCCCCCAAGTTCGTTTGTTCTCCTCTTTCCCGTAAATAGGTGTATCATTGTGAAACCCCACTTGCGATATTTACGCGCGGGTTGAAATTAAACCACACACCGGCTCGAAGCGTAAAAGCGAAATCATTGAACGAGGGACGGTGCTGATGATAAAAGCTGCCTCGTAAAAGCAACTGAAAATATCAGAATTGATCCAAATTGCTAGTTAATTGTTGACGTGGAACAGGAAGAAAGCGACCGGTGAAAAGTTGCGAAAAAAAAAAAGAAAAAAAAAACAAAAAATACCTCTTAAATTTAGGCACCGGTTTCTAGACCGCGTCGGAAAGCTTTCCGCCAATTTTAAAAACTCAGAGGCAAAGCATTTTAGAGGATTTAAAAGTGGACTGATCGAAGCTAATAATATCGTGAAAACTTTTTGACCGCGTAAAAATACATTAATCTGAAAATAGGTGCAAAATAAGTTATCTAAAGTGAATTTGCAATGTGACTATACCGCAATTCCTGCCGAGCTTGACGCTCGTGTCCGAAAAGTCGGACGAAACCCGATGCGTTTAAGGCGAAGCAGCGCAAAGAGAGAAATTCGGTCTTCGGTACCTATTATTAAAACATATTTTCAATTCCGGCGTAATTTCAGCACATGTTATTCAAACGTGTATCAATATTATTTCAATTTCCACGTAATTTTACATATTCAAAGCGCGTAATTGAAAGTGTCTAATTGCTTATACAGTTTACTTCAATGGCATTTAATTTAGTTTTAATTGGATCTCTCTTGATGGTAATGTATTTTTCGGCGCAGCGCCGTCGCATTATAAGTTTTTCACCAGGTTTTTTTTTTTTTTTTTTTTTTTTTAATCGCTCGTTGTCCGAAATACTTATTTTTATCTCCCTCGTACTTGTTCTAAACAGCGTGGTTATTCGTTGCGGGTCGGCGAGCTTGGCTCTAAATTAATTACTAAACAATGCCGAGGCGTCGCGGCGCATGGCGTCTTTATTAAACGAGTTCGCCAACCGGGCATTTACTTAACCGACACATCATCCCCAGGGGTTGTCGCGTTTTACTCATAAATATATTCCTTCGCCCTCGCGCTCGTTCACGTTCGCTAAATTTGAGCTCTAGCTACTGGTTTACACGTTAAAAAAATTAAATAAAGAGAAAACGCTAGCAGAAAAATAATATCGACGTTAAAAGCAGAAATATCGAATTGTTACATTAAGCTTTCAAATAAAAAAAAAAAAATTTATTGAATATATGAGCAAAGAAACTTAAATACGTAGATGGTTCATTCCGCACCCGAGAACGCGCGATTATATTTTAATCGGGGATAAAAGGACAGGGCTCGACGCTTGTTTCGTGGCGGCTGTCGTCACAGATTTGTTTCTTCGTTCATGTAAAATTGATCTTCCGTTCCAGACAACGAAACGCGCGGAGACTGGCGCGACGTTTGTCTTGCGCTCGGACCGCAAAATTTCCGCGTCATCGTCGCCCGCGTAGAGACAGAGGCCGATGCCACGAGTAGTGCTGCCGAGGCTTTCACGGCGATTGCTTTTTCGGCGTCGTTTGTCAGTCTGGACGGCCAGCGAGAAATCATTCGACCGTAGAGAGAGAGAGAGAGTAAACGCGCCGTGAAACCTTTCCGACCATCTTTGCATTTTTCTCAGAAGTACAGCGCCGCGTTTTTTTATTTATTTATTTTCTTTTACTTAAGATACTGAGGTAATTTTAATATCGCTTTCGTACGAGCGGTAGCAGTCACTTTAACTCTACTTCCTTTCTCCCTCGTATGTTTTACGATCGTGTCTATACGTTTAACGAAGTGCTAATGACACTACAGTACACAAAGATAAGAAGACAAAAATAACGTGGAAATTACATAAGAATTTCTTAGAATCAAGATGAATGAATTTTGTTCCCCGGCAAGCCGCCACACAGTCACGGTTCTGCAAATCCTACGGATTATAAAGTTTCCACGGTCACGTGTACGGGAAGTTTCCGCGTGTTAAGAAAAAGCATCAGCCGGCAACGAGGCCGCCCTTTCCTCCCCCATCTTCTTCCTCCCTCTCGGGCTATTTACTTCCTTATTTATTATTTTTCGTACGGACCATCGCCACCTTGCTGCTTGCCTCCTCTCGTCCCGGTACACGTGAAACTTTCCCGCAGAATTCCCCGTGGGATCGGTGTCCGTTTCCACCGCGAAGTTGCGCTCCCCGAGGGGTGGGCAACGGCAGTTCGGTAACTCGGCGAAGGGCGGCAGACAGACCGACACGGGGTGGCATCGGAGAATTCACGGAGTTACGATGTCGACGACGCGAATTGGCGGCGGGGGCTGGTTAACGATAATACCGACTTCGTTTCTCTGTCAGCGGAATTGAAAGACGACGGCGAGAAGACAATGACGCGCGACGCGCTTTGAGATTGTCCCTGTATCGTTCTCACCGAATAATCTGACCGGACGCGTTTCACACACTGACCGCTCTCGGAGAAACCGCGTTAAGAGGACGTTAATTCCGACCGAACAGAGGGAACCGTTTGAGAATCGAACGCAGGCCGGTGCACGCACAATGACGCGGGTATCCTAACTGAATTTCGTTAATTGATTCGCTGGTCGAGCTTGCGTGCTAATTAATTCGCTGACAAATTTCATTCGGAACGGTCCCGGAATTGCGCGGCGAGTTAACTAGTTCCGATGATGACCGGTAGCACACGATGACACGTGCAAGTTGCAGGTTGTATGCGTTTGCTCGCACGTCACGTAGACGAGGGATGAGGTAACGGAGAGGGCTCAGCGGGGAGGGACGACCGTCGCCGCTCGTTCGCGCCCGAGGGATCGTTCATAAATTATGGACGCATTAATTATAACAGAGTTTGCGGACGCGAGTGTTTAGATTGACTTGACGGCGAAACGGCCGTGGCGGGTCCCACCCGCTTCCCGTGCGCCGCGCCACGCGTTGTTCCGATGATCAGCAAAGACACATGCAAGGGGCTCGATATCGGCTTAATTAATTAAACCGCACAAATAACGCACTGCCGGAGCTTATTTAACCGTGCGGAGCCTATCGACTGTATCGACATAATTCCTCCCCCCTCCCCCTCCGTTTTACGCCCACCCTCGACAAACGCCTCGAGGCATCGAAGTCACTGACGGCACATAGAGAGACGACTACTTTTTCCCCTTTTTCACGATAAGAACGCAAAATGTTTAGTAAATGTTATTATAATATCGCCAAACAAGAAGCTGCTGTATAAAATTGAAAAATTTCAATCGTGCAACAAAACTTCTCTTTCACTTCTGAGGTTTGATGCTACTCCTTTGGAAGCTTTTTCGCCTTTAGGCACCTGTGTTCTCAGTAGGAAAAGGAAAAGAAAAGAAAAAGCGAGCGAGCGAGCGAGCGTTAGTAGGAAATCGAAAGAGTTAGTACCGCGAGAATAGCGTTCATGCAGCCGTTCCCGTGGTTTAGTGAAGCGAGAAAGAAGTGAAGCGAGAAGTATGACACAGACCTCAGAGGTGTTGGCGACATCATTTGTTGGGCTACTGACCGCGTTGTTGGAGTGCGTTTGATCCGTCTTGAGTTCACGGTGATTGCTGAACTGAACGTAGACCGCTCTGCCTCTGAGTTGGGCCACGCCGGAAGCATAGTAGGTCACCATGGTAGCTGCAGCATTCTCGTCCGCCATTTCGAGAAACGCCTGCAAGAATAAAAAAATTTTGTCAGCTACGCGCTTTAAAATGTTTCCAAATAAATTAATTAAATATTTAATTATATCAATTTTCATACATAAAAAATATTAAAACTGATTATTATTACTTTTTTATTTTTTTCTGTCGATATTAACGTATAATAATTATATCACACAATTTTTTCAATTTATTTCAAACACGTCTAATTTAGTTAAACTAAAAATATCAAATGATCTAAACATCAGGGTTTTTATGGCAAGACTAATGAATTAAGATCTGATATATAATACGCTTTTACTACTTAACCGCTCTCGTGCAATGCTACGCGATTTCAGGAAAGCGTTTACGTTTTATAGTCTTCCTGAGCAAAATCTCTTTCACGGTTTTGAGATAAAAGCAGACGTACGACTGTCCAAGTTTGCGCAGTCACTTTAACCAGAAACCGATCTCGGGAAGTTATGTCGAGATTCTTTTCTGATTTATGCGCAGAAAGGTAAAACATGCATGGAAGGAACGAAAAGCATTTTTATATTTACCTCGGAGCGCAAGTCGTAATGGAATATCTGAAACTCGCGTGCGGGTAAACACGCGTGGAAACAGATGACAAAATTCGAGAGAACGAGAAGACGAAAGTGGGAAGACTCGCGAGACAAAGTTTCTACGGGAGAATTTTCGTTTTAATTACGTCACCGCGCGACACGAAGCCAATTGATTCTGCAAAAATAATACCTCTCGTTTGAATATTTTATTCCACCCGCTTGTTTTAACAAATGTACGTACAGCGTACTTTTATCATACAGCCGTATTACATAATTTATATTGTAATTTCGCCGGAGAAATAAAAATAACCATGCGGCAGAAGAAGAATAACGTCCCTTGAGAGCTCGAGTGAATTTCGCTTGGATTCTTTTCTCCTTTGAGTGTTCATGAAATTAATAATCCGGTATTTCTAAATCGTCCTCGTGCGCGGCTCGGCGTAAAGGAAAATTCCCCGAGGACCCCGGGTCGCGAAAGTCGCATCCGCGACAGTCAACCGGTACGTTTATCGAAGGAAACTTAATAAAAAGCATTACCTACACCGCCGGTTGTCCTTCGACCGTTTTATTATCGCGGCCGAAAGGGGAAAAAGAGGCCGCGCGATTACGCCGAGATAGAAATCGAGATCCAGATATAGAGAAAATTGATTCGTCCCGGGCGAGGAAAGAGGAAGAAGCGATGAGAAAACAGCGGCGAGATTAATAAAACGTCGCGTAATCGTTTCCGAGGAGGCGGCGGAAGGTTCGCGATAACTGCATTTTCAAGCTCATAATATATATAAGCGCGGCCGGTAGGTAAGCAAAGGAATGAAAAGCGGGGAACGGGAAGGAAGGATGTTTATGTGCGAACCGTGGTTATATTCGCCATCGAATAGCTCTTCCGTCCTCGCCGTTTTTTGTGCGATCCATTTTCAATTCAATATCGATGCAGCCCGCAACGCTCGCTTCCTCTCCCGTTTTCTCTTTCTTTTTCAAACGTGCACCCTCCTTCCCTACTTCGACATCCGTCTTTTCGCAACGATATCGATATTACTTAAAGCCTCGTCTCGTCTCATCACGGATCGAGAAAGAGAGGAAGAGAGCGACCGGTATTGAAATGCGAATGATAGTTTCTTATATATTACAAAAGCACGGAAAAGCTCGTTGTTGGATTTGCGGGGCCTACTCTCGGCGAGTCAGCTGGATTCGTCGTTATTGTATTATGCGCCAGTCAAGTACTATGAAAAGTGCTGTAGGGCACGTCTTATTATACGTTTAGCTTGATAACTTTCTTCAAATTTTATTATCTCGTCGAGATAAAGGCATAAAAAAATAAAAGAAAAGAAAAAAAAATAAAAATAAAAATAATCCGTATTTTGCAGCGTACCTTTTTAAACTATCTTGAAGCTTTTGAGCGCTTCAAAGAAAACTTGATATCGAGAAACTCAATTTTATCCGGATAAAAATATCCGTTGCACACTTTATGTAAAACTGACGTAAGTTTCTTCCCGTTGAAGAATATTACCGCGAGCACGTTGTTACCGATTGTGTAATTTTCGTATTTAATTTATGATATTCAATTTACTTTTTGCGAATACACTCGCGCCGCGTTTGAGTGTTTGAAGTAGTTTCTCCTCGGTACGAATCCCAGTTAATAAATGAGAATTACAGCAAGAGAAAACAGAGGGAGGTAACAATTTAATATATTGTATCCCCCGGAAATGTCGCGAGACTGCGAGTCTCGAGGATAATTTTAGAGAATAAGATGAATATGCACTGGGCAAACTTGCATATATAATATTAGTACTTAATTTCATATTTCGCGTACAGATTAAATGCGGAATGAAAATCGGAGGGATCAATCCCCGAAAAAAAAAAAAAAGGGCGTGTGATTTATCGCGGCATAAAGCGTAGCGCGCAACTCTCGGAAATATAACCGGTTAATCTGAGCAATGAACTAAATTGGGGGAAGGGGGAGAAATTATGTCGTTACGTGAGGTGCGTTATTTCGAGTTTATCTAACTACGTGTGTCAACGCGTTTTGGATTTGTATTCCGAACACTTACGCTAATTACAGTGAGTGCAACGGACAAATTAATTAATTGTTAACGTCACAAGTAAAGCACTAAGTAAACAGTGATATTACTTTACACGCGGTATTTGTGTTTACTTCGACGAACTATCCTTTGTATCCACACTATGATCTGCAACCGATGTGATCTTTCCATTAGCGAAAAAGCAATTTGTTAATGTAACAAATACACGGTGGTAATTCGCGTTGCGAGCAAACAATACATATCCATAAACAAATTATGACATATTTAATTAAATGCATCAATTAAAATAAACATTTTAAGGACCAGGCGTACCGAACGTCGTTTATTTTTATCGAATACGGAGCATTTGTATATTTAACTGGCTCTTCTCGTCGTATCCCCGTACGTTGATAAATCTACAAAAATTATTTACACCTTTGTAAATGCGCTGGCAAACGTAAAAATATTGAAATATTCTTTCCTGCATAGAGTGGTTCATTTTACATCAGTGTAGTGACCCAGTTTTAGTTTGCGTATTATAGATCGAAAATATTTGCCGAATAAGCCATGAAAAATATTGGCAAAGCGACGAGATTCGATATTGATAGAACCGTTAAAGGAAATAAAATTTCTTGTCGGTAAATTTTTCAAGTGTAAGAAAAAAAATTTATTTCCTTACATAAAAGCGCGCGCAATCCCGGGAAATACGATTATCATCGAGGGCAATTTCAATTTTTCCTAAATTCAGAGTAATTATCCTATGCATTCGATGCGAACGGGCTGCCGATGTAAAATTAGTCGTGAAATCTCAACTAGACGCAAAGTAGCACGTCGGATGTAGAAACGATCTCGCGTTATTAAATCTCTGCGCAAATAATAAAATTATAAGCTGTCCTTTCGCGATTTTTTTCCGATTACAAATTAGTAGTAGCTTGGAATAAAAATGAGGCGAGGAGTCTTGAGAGAGAAAGAAAGAGACAGAGGGGGAGTGCAAGGGGCAAGTTGGAAGCGCGGCGTTCGAAAGAGAGGAAAAAGTTTGATGAAAATTGGGTTAGTCGGGAACGAACGATCGCTCATTCGCATCTCGCACGAGGGATCGCGGCGACAACGCATTTGCACGGTCAAACGAATGAACGGAACGGTCGGCACAAGTGCGAATAATATCGCAGCCGGACCGACCGGGACCAACCCGGATTTAACGGCGTTAACTCCGTTTCCAGCGCTAATGACGCATAGAGCCGCGCAATTGGGTTTCCGTGCGAATAGGACGAAATCCTCCGCGCGAGGTCCGCTGAATCCGGGATCAACCCTTATGTTGGCGAATACGCAGCCATCCACACGTCGCTCGTTTCGGCGATCAAGCGTCGCGATTTTCGGTACAATGATCCATTCAGAACAGCGCCTAACGAGAAACGCCCGCTCCGTTAATCGCGAGGAGTGCTTTAAAAGGGCGGAGGGGGAGGGGAAGGTGGAAAAAACGATGTAACGTATCTTGCGCGATAAGCCCCGTCGCATTAACCGAAGGAGATACGTTTCGCGCGGACACGTCGGGCAAATTAATTTTAATTGAAGGCTGCGGCGCACGTGTGCCCCGATTACGATCACGGCAAACAATTAGCCCGCAATCGGAATTTAATGGGTGAAATTTACGTAAAAAGTTTACCCGAAAACTAGTTTTCCGCATCGTTGAATGAACAGCCGTGTTCTATTGTGCGTGCTACTATTCGCAAAACGATTTGCGCACTCATGTTTTTCGTTTCGCTTCCGACGGACCGGATAAAAGATCTTGTTGTAAAACTACGTGCACGTATACGAGAGAGCGTCGATAATTATCGAGCAAACGGCACACCGTTATGGTCGGCCGCTGTATTTCACAAAAGCCGAGCATTTACGGGCGATTCTCCACGCCATGTATTTCTCCCCTGCTTTTTTATTTTTTTTTATTTTTTTTTTTTATTTTGTTTCCGCTGTACCAAACGCAAATAAGAGCATTCTTCGGCGACGGGGCCGGCGTGTATGTTTCGCTGTTGGATGTTCCGCGTTGTTTGCCGTTTTATCGTGACATTTCGAAAGCGT
Organism: Cardiocondyla obscurior; assembly: GCF_019399895.1. Taxonomy (NCBI): domain Eukaryota; kingdom Metazoa; phylum Arthropoda; class Insecta; order Hymenoptera; family Formicidae; genus Cardiocondyla; species Cardiocondyla obscurior. The sequence continues at coordinate 8,637,855 of NC_091867.1, forward strand.
TTCGGATTTCATGGACTATCCAGAAAATGTTTTTCGCTACCATTTGCAACTCTCGCTGTCTGCATTCTCCGATGTCACTGCGCCGCATTTAATTATGATCGAGGACGCTGCCGGCCCTCGGCCGCGAGCGATACCTACGAGCGAATTTGAAGTCTATCAAATACAATCCGTTACGCGATGTCACCATCGCCGGATCGCGACGTATTATTTCCAGCTTTTACAATGGAGTTAATTCATCAGTCATTCTATCGAAATAACTCGTGACAATCGTCGCGCTTGCTCGCGTGAACGAAATACTTGCGGACTAATTGCCGCCGCGGGTCGACAAGTAACAAAGACGGGATTCGAGCCTCCGGCGAAGCTGGAATGTTTTTAACGCGAGAAACGTATTGCAGGCGATCGCGAGAACCTCGGAGCAGGAGTGGCGATCATATACGGGCGTATGCTACTAGTCGTACAGGCACGGGTCGCCTATTACGAGGGCGCCGGTTACATTTATAGAGCCGTACATCATCGAGAAAAAAAGCGGAAGGCTTTATTATTTTGCAGATAGGTATATGTATTATATACATAGCTAGCGACACAAAAGTGAGCGGTGTCTCTGCTTGACTTCGGGATCAAAAAGGTTGGATGTCGCGCATATGTAATATATAACACCACCCTTTGCCTCATTTCTTTCCACACGCTGGAGCGCGATATTATTCTTTCTTCGCGTCCACAACGCGCCCCCGCTGCATGCCTTTGATGTATAATAAGCCCTCGTGCCCCGGCGGTACGCGCGCAATTATATCACTGTAATTTAAACTTACAGTGACGTAATTCACTTATATAATTCATCTCGTCGCCGCGTAATAATTTTTAATTAAAAGTTCGACGTATTCTCCGCGCGTCGTCCTACCATCGGAATCGAATTAGGACCGACGGTCCCGGTTTCGCAAACATGTTTCGCCGCAAAATTCTATAATCCTCCCACGTCGTGACACACGATAGATCCAAGCTCCCCTTCTCGCATCCTCCGCCCGGAGCTCCGGCCCTCCCCCGATCTCGGTTTGGACGGGCATCTCGCCCTTTGTGATCCCGGATTATCCGCGGTCCTCCTCCGGGGGGTCTGGCCACGAACTTCCTAACATTTTGCCATCGAGAAACCGCGGCGCTCGCTCGAATGTCGGCTATAAAGCCGTTATTGGATTGAATACTCGCGCCCTGCCATAAACATCTAACTTACCGAAGCGTATTGCGGCGCGCACACGTGTGTCGATGTGCTCGCGACACGCGCGATTCGTGTCCTCGCAATGGATCGAAGCGGGTCGCCCTCGCTCGAAAAATCGACCCTTCAGAAAGCCACCATTTCTATCTCCTTTCCTTCCGCGTCGTTCAACTTCACTCGCGAAGCCCCGCCGAAATTTATTCGCATCGGGTGAATAAGTCCCGTCCGAGTTCGCGAATTCCCGTGGGTGCTTTCGTAGCGAATACGTCTCGCATTTCGCAGACTTGGGGAAGGACGGCTCTTTCGGAAAGTCCGATAATCGCGGTTTTCGACGACACTAGAGATTACTGTCATCCAGTTTTCTGAATCTGTCGTGTTTTTACAAAAAATACTCGAACGTGAGGAGGGAGGAAAAAAAAAAAAGAAAAGAAAAAGAGGAAGATACATACACGTACCCGAGGCAATTGCATAAAGAACTCAAAGCCCTTCGAATAACATGAAATTCAACGATTATTTTCTTAAACTTGAAAAATAAAAATTGACGAGGAAATACCGCCATTTGCTGAGTCTGCTTAAAAGAAACCCAAGTTGATTAGCAACGGGAAGAAATCGTCGTAGTGCTACGGCATCCGTGAGTTAGGCAATTTGTCATGAGATTGTTATTAGAGCGGATAGAAGTGGAACCTCGTTATCATTGACGGAGTTATAAGCGCTATAAGCCATCCGCTAAGTTTCGAGCGAGTTTCGGTGCAGGGAAGAACGAGAAAGAGGCCGCGAGACGAGAGGATCGGGGGGGGGAGAGGGGGACGAGCGAAAGATGGGGAACGACGGGATATGCGAGGGAGGAGACAGGGCGCGGAGAGTTATTTCTGATTTAAATAAACTCCGCTACGTTCCTTGAATCTCGTCTTCCAACGACGATTCGAACGGGGACTCGCGCGGTGCCCGAAGGTAGTTGCCCCAGGCGATAGAAGGGGGGAGGGAGGCCGAGGATGCGCGGGGGTGGGAAACATGAATGTAATTTATCTCCGCTATAAGGGACGCAAAACGGGTTTTCCTTCTGCTGAAACTACGTTTGAACTCGTCCACTGTCTTCTTCTACCCTCCTCGGTCGCTCAAGGAGACGGAGAGAGAAACGGAGAGGCCGGGATCAACTCGGGGACCCAGGGAGGGTGGTTGTTAAGGGAGGTACACCGCTCCGGTGAATCAAAGAAATATTATATCATTAATACAGACCCCAGGGTGCAATGGGGCCGTTGGGTGTCTGCGAGGAGCGCACAACCATCCTCCTTCTGTCGATTTCCCAACCACCCGAGCGAGCCAGCCACCCTCCCCTTCCCTTTACTTCCTACGCGAAAGCTCTTCGTCTCTTTCTATTTCGCCTTAGCCAACTCTTTCCTTTTCACCTTTTCGCTCGTACCACCCTACGAGCCTTTCAGCCGCCCGGGGTACCTTAGGAATATATATCTTGATAATTTGACGCGCCTTATATACCGGGGGTAACTATTGTTTACGGCTTATAGGTTCGTTGGGATCGCGAATGCGCGACTAAGTAAAGAATGCATGGCTGCGAGAGTCGGGCGTCTCGCGTGCGTGCGTGAAATTTTTACGATTCTTTCGACGCGGCCGCTCTGTCGCGCGCGGCGCGACCGATTTTTATGGGCACCATAAAAATATGCGTCCTGCGTATATCAATATTTCCCGACTGGAAATCGTTAACCTGGCGCCCGGCACCTCCGTCTTCTTCTCGTGCATATATCCACATACGAACGGTATATTATGTTTTCGTCTCTGATATGGGTAAATCAAAAGTTTTATTATTAATCTGAATTTCAAAAACGTTCCTCCATCTGGCATCAGGTTGAATTTACTTTTACGTCACGTATATATAAATAAAAAAAAAAAATTTTCCTCTATTTCAGAATTAAAAAAAAAATAAAAAAAAAAAACATGTTTTCTCACCCGCCGATGATTGCAGTAAATTTATTAATAAAGATTAATAATGCAATACTAATTACGCTCTTAATTCTCGCAAAACCCTCGCTCTTTCAGGTAAAATTATCTATACTGCAAAGTTAATTTAAGTAACCGGTGGAAAATAATACCACAAAGGAGATTCTACTTTCGAACGTTAAAGATTACAGTCAATTAATGTCCTCTTTAATTAGGATAAATTATACACCCATTATGTCTAAAAGACGAATATAAAAGAAATACATTAATAATCTTGTTCGCCTTATATTAATATCCCCGCCGTTATAACGCACGTAAAAATATATCAAAGGTTTATTTCAAGCGTGACGTTGCAGCTCTAATCATTTTCAAATCGATTATTCAGGATCTCTCCCCTTCCTCCTTCTTTTTTTTTTACTCTGCGAGAATCCCATGAATGCACGAGCATTGACAGGCGCGCGAATCGGAGTAAAAAAGCGCCCGAGTTCATTTTAACGATGACATTGCGACTTTAATTCGGTCGTTTATAGGCGCCCACTGGAATATATGTTTCGCCCGTGACGATGCCGTATTTTCCTGTATCGGTGCGCGGGGCTATCGATACGCAAGACGTATCTCGGAAGTGGCGCACTTTCTCCGTAGGTACCATAGATATTGAAAGGCAAGCTCGCTGGCGGGAGGGGATATCTTCAGGACGTCTGATACATGCTACATAAAACCAACGCGAGGGATCCGTCCTTTTTCATACAACGGCGCGTTTTTATCCCGCGAAATTGAAATCGGCGCATTGAAGACGGCCCGAATCGTGACTGGATGCTACACGCGACAAAGCTCGTGAAAGGCTACGGGCCGGGCGTTGTAAAAAGGTAATCATGACGATCGGACTTTCGATCGGAACAAACGACGGGCCGCGAAAGAGGGTTGCGCGGGACGTGTCATCCGGACTAGACAGATAAAGGGACTCTGAAAAATTAATCATCTGGCTATAAAGGTAACTCTTACGAAGGGCCACCTTCGGCACGCGGTAATAAATGGCAGGTGTATTTTATATTAGATGAGAAAATATCAACGTTGTATATGATACATAAATATATTTCTATATATGTAGATATACATATATCCGAATTTTTCACTTTAATACCCCCGTCCATAAAAACTATTGTGTAATCTTTATAAAAGTCGAGCAATAATAATGGGAAGATGTCATATAAAAACAGAGGTGGGGAGGAGCAACGTGACTCTCGTGAGCTCGGTCCCGCGATTCGCGAGTGCAATACAGGCGCCATTTATTTCCTTTTATAAAAGCCGACATTTTTCCGACGAGATCGAGTGGAGCAATACCTTTTCTCTCGATTAGCTTTTCCCTTTTCCTCAAGCCTGCAGCGCGAACAAAAGCGGCACAACGATCGCGGAATAAACGTCTATGTCGACGGTATACAAAATTCCACATAACAGGCTATTTTTGAGATCGGCTAAAATAAAAAAAAAGTTGAACGAAAGAAGAATGGATCTTTTATTTCGCAAATCTTGCTTATCGTTTTATGCGTGATTTACTTTCGAGTCAAATCTCGTTTAGTCTTTCTCTTATCTTCATCCATTCTCTCTCTCTTTATCTCTCTCTCTATTTTTTTTTCTTTTATTCGATTACGAGCCGATCAGTGCGTCGTGTCGCTTGGGGATTCGATTGCTAGTCTAAAAATTAATAAGCGCCCCCAACAGATAAGCGGATTATATCGGTACGAATTAAAACTCGCGCGTTCCGACGAGCTCGAAACATGCACGCACACGTGCAGTTGGCTCGCGTGTCAGTTCGCTTTCAGCGCAACGACAATATCGCGAATCACGAGATTCAACGTGGAAAAATAAGCGCACCCCCGTCCGCGCGTGTAACGTTATTTCGGAACGGCAAAATTTACTTTGGTGTAATCTAAGTATGCCATATAATCTCCCAGTGCGGCAGACCGAGATACCGACAGATCACCAACGTCGTTAGATAAAACGTAGGGATTGCGAAACAGCCCCGAAATTTCCCACGCGAGAAGAAAATGTCGTTTCTCCCCCGCTCGGAGACGCGAACTTATTCGCGGCGCTTCGAGAGCCGGAAACTGGATCAGAGTGTCGTAATTTTCACCAGTACCTTCGAGACTGCCGACAATTACGGTAACTCAGGCAAATTTTACGGTTATGTGACGACCGCAAAAAGGAAAAAAAGAAAAAAAAAAAATCTTTTTTAAAATAAAAATACCCCTGTGGAGTTAGCACTTCATATTTTCAAATTTCATTTTTTTATGTTAATATTGTAAAATCATCGGTACTCTTTTTGAAATGTATCAGAGGCTGTAGTACTCTCGTGGGTGCTAATAGTAATGTAAAAAAATCTTTGAAATTTTGAAAACGAAATGTCAACTTCACAGGAGTAGTCAAAATTATTGTATATAAGAGATTTTGTACTCCGAAGCCTAAATAATCTTTTTTTTTCTTCCATTGTAAAAATTAAAATTATGTACATGTACGTTTGTACAATAGCTTTTCTTATCAATCAAGTATCTTTCTGCTGCCTTGAAAGAGGTTAATCTCGTTAACGACTGTAAAGTTTGCTATGGTATCGTATAATGGTTCGAGGAGACTTGCACTAAATTCTAGGTACACGTTTACTACAACCACTATCGTCATTACTAGCACATTCTCCGATTTCGAATTTTCGCGGAACTTTAGCAGGTACCATTAGCTAATAACAACAGCAAGATGGGATCTCGAGCTAGTTTCTAGAAATAACACTCCCAAACAACGTCATGGTGGTTGTAAGACTATTTGCTTATCTCCGCCCTGTAAAAAGGGACGGCACGAAGAACTTTTCCGTCGGTCGAAGGGAGGGGAAAAAAAAATCTTAATGGCAGGCGGACGGTTCGTTGTTTATTTGTGGACGGGCGAGAGAACAAAGAACGGACAGAAAAGAAAGAAAAATAAAAGAAAATCCGCGTGGGACATCGAAGAAATTAAATTATGTGCCCAAGTACTATACGGTTGCATTTCTCCTGAGAAACAAAAAGCCTTTCGCGGACCAAGACTCGCCTCTAATAATGGCTGTTAATTAATTAATATCGAACTATCAAACTGTGTTCGGTACGTGTCTCTAAGAGGATCCTCTACATGTCAGAATTTAATCTTCTTTTGCAAATGAAACAAAACGGGAAGTTTCGAGAGGGAAAAAATATCTAGGTATGCAGTCTCGAACCGATGTAAAAATGCGAAACAACGGTGAACAATAAAACACATAAAAAAAAAAAATCAAGCCTTGCAAGTGTGGATCTCGCTTCCAAGTCTTCAGTAGCGGGAGCTACGCGATAAATGACAGGACTCGACGATATTAAAGGACTCCAGCGACTCTAGTGACGCGTAGCGAGAGCGAGAAAAAGGAACTTACGCGATACGATCGGCTTTGCTCGACTTGTATGATTCCACCGACAGCAAAGAGGAACGATACGAGAGCTGGAGAAAAGCACGGGGTGGAGTGCAACGAGGGGAAGGGGGAGGGAAGTGGGCGCAGAGGCGAAGGTAGTAGGGTCACCACCTGGAGTTCCCACCAAAGGCTTTTCTGCGGCTTCGATCCCCATTGGCTCGCCAACGACGGGCATTTCCCTCATCCTTCTTCGTTTCGGAGATATTCACCAGCCCTCGTCGTCGTACCTGTCCTCCCTTTTGCGCAACAGAATTCTACCCTCGTTCCTCCTTCGTTTCTCGCACTCCTTCGCCAAAATCGCCGCAAGTTTTCTTTTTTTTCTTTTTTGTTTTTTTATCCATACTCTAGCTTCGTTTACTTTCAAGGTTTTCCTGTTCTCCATCGCGAGACGACGCTATTTTAGTGATGTATGCCGCTAAATAAATTTAAGCCACTTTTTTATGATTTTTGATAATGTTTAATCTACTCGGAAATAGGAACTTTTGTAAATTTTTTTCTTTTTTTTTTTTGTATTAAACGCGTGAAGGTTTTCTTTTTCTCTACATTTATTAGTGATCGTTTATAAGCTTCTCTGTTTATGATGTTAGTTAAAAGTTCAATATAACAATATTTCATATTTTCGATACGTGCAACAGTAATCCCGTAATCCATTGTTTTTCTTTTTATAATGCAGAATTTTATTTTTCAATTTTGATTACGCATTTATTTATTGAAATGCTTTTCCGCAACGTTTCCATTAATTTCCATTAATTAAACAAAATCGTATATTTATATATTTGTTATAAAGTATACATGGAACGTATAATATTGTTAGATTTGTTTTCCCTTTTGTACATATTGCACAAAAAATTTTCTAATCCTCTTAAATATGTATATTTCTGACAAGAGATGTTGCACGTACGTAAAAAGCTATTACGACCGCGGCGAGAATAATGAATAAATTTTAACTCTCAATACAATTATGAAACTTCTGTTTACTTCGTAAATACAAACTGTGTTAGTTAAATATTATTAAACAATTGCGTGAGACATAATGTGGCAAAAAATCAGTTATTAATGACTTAGAACAACGTAAAGAGCCGTAAAGAAAAAATAAAAAAAGAAAAAAGGAAAAGAAAAAGGAAATAAAATAATTTAATATTATTATCCGCGTATAACGAACTCTAGTAAAACGACAGTTAAGTGCGGCCGCGGGCGGACCTCTAATCCGAGCGATTAAAAACTTGGTCCGTAAAAACGAAGGGCTATCTCTCCGATCTGAGTGAGCTGGTCACATTTGTAAAGCAACCGCCGGGGGTTTGAGGACGTCGTCATTAGCGAACGAGGAGGACTCCAAAGTTCACGGGATTCGGTCGAAAAAGCAAGATCCCTACAGACGCAACGCAAACCACTCGAGCGACCCTCAAACGACAGGGGGCGGAAAGAGGAGGAGGAGTAGTAGGGGGATTAAATCTCTTGGGTCAGTCAAAACGCACACGAGAATTTCGGGAATTAGGAAAAGCACTTTCCTCCCCAATCGCTACTTACAAGACTGTCCTTCCCTCTCGTCATGTTTTCTTAATGACACAGTAGATACGCACGAAATAAGCGCTTTCGCACAGTCACCGCGAAAGTCAGCTCTCCCAAACGAGAAAATCGAACAAATACGCGGTTCTGATTTTCACAGCGTTTAAAAAAAAGTAAAAAAAAAGAAAAAAAAATGCGGTGTATCGAACGAAAAATACGACATTTGATGTGTTTTTAGAGCGGAATGATAAAAGCAACCGTGCTCGTAGCCCTCAGCAGAAAATGTTTCTTCCCTGCGGGGGCAATAGCGACGATATACAAAAATATACATGCGACGCACCCCGAAAGTGGTTTAATAACGCCGTGCTCGTGCCCGTACGTAATATTTCGACGGATTCGCGTTTGCGAATTTGCCGTGTATTTAATGCGGGCGGCTTAACGCGCTGCAAACCGACGGAAGCCGCGAAAAGCGGGATCGGTTATTTCCTCTCGATCAGCTGCAGCTTTCCCACCATCGTCCCGCGCGTTAGGTAGCGAGCGCGAGACAACCTGCTTGATAAATCGAAAATTTTGGGGACCGGTTCACCGAGCGATCGTATAATTATTCGACCGGTGCATCGGTAATCCGTTGGCTATTCAGATGTTTCGTTATTACAGCAAGATAAAAAAAGAGGTGATCTTGCACGCGTGCACGCGCACGGCTGAAAGAGAAGCTGTATTTTTGAGCGAGACTGTTTATGATGCTCCGAAAAATCTGGACGACGCGAGGAATTTTCGACAAACGATTCCGTGTTTCTACCACGTTAAAACACATTTTTTTTTTAATAACCTACGGTACAATACCTACGCTTATTTCGCGACAGATGAATCCTGCCGACGCGTAAAATACAGTTTCACGCTTTGCTAATTGAAATCGATCAGTGCCTTTTCGGAATGTCGAGGAGACTCCGACAGCAATAAAGCGTCCGAATTAAAATATTCAAACGCGAGATTACAAAGGCGCGAAATAAATAAAGAACGATACCGACGATAAAAAAAAGCGAATTTATCGTTACGGAAGAAAACCAAATGATTGCTTGATCGTGCGAACGCCGGGAAGTATTGCCGCGTGTAGCGATAGCTCTTCGGGATAAGAATCTCGTTATAATTCTCAAAGGACCTTCCTTTCCAGCTCGTCAATCGGGCGAGAAACGAAGGCGCGACGTCCGAACGCACAGGCGTTGATGCGCGACGCTCAGTCGAGCATTCTTGCGTGTACGCAAACACCGGTTGGTGACCGATACGCGGAAAATCCGCTGACGGATACACTCGATTATGCACGCAAGCGGGTTTGAAAAATTAACTCCCGCCGTTTACCCCGCACGCACCCTCTCGATCCCATTTCATCTTGCCGCAAAAACAAAATTATTTGGCTGTCATTGCTGTACAATCATTTTTACCCGCGTCTCGTCGAGCGTCGATGTTTCGCCAAACATTTTGCTTTGGCGATCCCCACCAGAAAGAGGGAAGAAGAGGGAGAGGGGAAAAAAAGCTTCGCGCTTTCCTTCTTTCTCGTTGTTGCGAGCTCTCCGCTCGGCCAGAATGGAAGGGACCAGAGAACGGACGCGAACAATAGGAGGTCGTTATTGATGGAACGAAGCAACCCGGCAGCGAGGCGTTTGATCCCGAATGCAGGCTGCGCTAATGGTGCTAATGATCATCGTATCCGTCATGTTGGTATAATAAAGCAGCTCGCGGTCCCGGCGGCTCCCGTTTTTCCCCCTTTTTGCAATGTGAGAAACGCGAAATCGCAGTGGAAAAGCGAGGAGCGGTGTGTGCGTTATACTCGTTTGCGGTATCGTTGACGAACAAAGGATGGAAAATCGCATTACACCGCGGGAAGCATTAATAAGCGACGCAATGTTATCAGATAATACGATTTATGAAATCTAATAGTCGTTAACAAAACGATCGAATTACACGCGTGCGTGAAACGTACGTGGCGTTTAATCGTATCGATGGAACCGAGTATCGAGGCAAGGTGAGTTTCTGTATTCGGCGCAAAAGAATTAATTAATTAAATGGACGTTTTAAATACGCGTTACGCTCGGATCTGTTTAATTGAGTTTGCATTACGGGCGTGGTTATGTTTTCGAAGTGTAGAATCGTGCACGAAAGAAACAACCTTCGCGCGTATTTCGTTTTGACAGCGCGGTATCAAAATTTCAGTCAAAACACCGAAGAAACACGGTGTACGCCGAGAACAGGGTGAGAACTCGGAGCTCAGCTCGATCAGGATCGCTGGAAATAGCCGGCTAACATGGGTTAATCGGATCCCATCCTGTTTGCGATTGGATTAAAGTAACTCGCTTAAGACCGGGGCTAGGTATAACCCCGGCATTGATCCTGTCGCTTAACCGAGTTACCTTCCACGATGTCGAGACGACGAATTTGTCGTTCGTCCGAGCGTACAATGCTCTCGGCATGCCCGGCATTACTCGCTCGTGCGAGCGCGGGTTTTGTTCCGAACGGTACTTTCCTCGCGCGACGATCCCCCGATTAATAGACCACCGACGAAAATCGACGACACTTCCGACGAGACGTGCCACATATTTTACATGCCGTTGAAAACAACGCGACAAAGTGCGGTTGCGAAGAGTCGGCAAACTTAAATCTTCCGAAACAAATCTCGCGAAACTTTATTCGCCGGCACTATCGAATCCGGATAACCGCATTATTACGACCGGCGTAAAAAAAGAAAAAGAGAAAAAAAGCCGATTTCAGCGAGCGCTCAACGAAGCTTCCTCTTGGTTTAACTCCCGCGGAAACATCCCACGAACGATCCGCGCCGAGATCGGGAGGAGTCAATCTCGGCGGGACTAACTTTTCAATTTTCCCTCCCAACTTTGCGAGGATGTACACTCGCTGTATGCGTATATGTGAATGTACGTGGCTCGATCGTGCACGAGGAAGAGAGAAAGAGAAATAGAGAGAGAAGGAACGGGAGGGCGTCGCTCAATTTCCTCGCTGACGAGCCAGGCGACTACCTGTAGACGGCTCGATTTATCACGGCCTATAATTGAACGGAAGCAATTTATTAATCGGCCTTGCGCGTCCAAGCAAATCGATCGTATCGCGCCGGACAGAATACTCCTTCTATTTCGAGCGTTTAGCTGCTCCCAAATGCTCGACGTGTATCGTTCAGTATTTTAAGTTGGCGACAGTTCGACGCCCGGGGCGCAAAACGCGCAGCACCGAGAAGAGAGAGATTCCTATCTTAAAAAATTGATGTAACGCGTAAATTAGCTGTTAATTGTTACCGCTTAAAACCGACGCTAATTAGTTTTCTCTCGCTTGGCTTGCTTCACGCCAACTTTTACATTAATTTAAATACTAACATGTCTATATTAATATGTTTTATTTTATGTTACAGTCACCGACAGAATTCTACAGCTCCGCTGAAGCTTATGCAGATTGGTAAGTCGCGTGACTTTTTTACGTAGTTTGTAATAGGGTCTTTTGAACCGATAACACGTCGTCGATCTTTCGAAAAATAGCGCACGCGGAGCGCGCGCATGGTTTTTTCTAGTATATATAAAACTTGCGAGCGAACAAGTTCATAATTAGCCGAATAAATTTAAATCCTCGCGGCAATTTCGCGTCAATTTTTCCCTTTCTTTAGACCATTAATTCCGCCCCCATCTTGAGTAATTAATTTCCCTAAGTCTCCGAGGTACTTCTTCATGCGGCACGTAGCCAACAAATTTCCAGTTTGAAAATTTGAGACTGAAGTTTCACTCGTATCCCACTGGATGCATCGCGTCATATTTCCACGCCGTTTTTCTTATTTCGCTCCACTATTTACCACGACAACGTAGTTACGACGAGTATTTTTCAACGTCCGCTGGTGATATTTTTGCCATGCGCTTCAAATGTAAGTGAGACAGCGACGCAACCGCGCAACAATGGTCGCTCTTAACGGTAATTGTCTAAATATGTATTGCAGTTTGTGTTTAAAAAAACAAAGCAAAAAATAAAAAATTAAAAAATAATAAAAGAGTATAATTTGCGAATTATTAATTGCCGCAGTTATTTTAAATTACGCGATTATTTTTTGTAAAATTATAATATACTTTTTATCTTTTCGCACCGAGGTAGCAAACCGAAGATAAACTTACGTTAATCCTTAATTATACGAATAATAATTCTCTCTCAAATTGTCGCAGGTCGTAGAATCGCCGTACGATTAAATAAGATGCATACGGTTACGCGATTCTATTTCTCATCCTCGCTACTTTATAACACTGTAATTGATAACAGGTCATCGTCACGACGCGTCGTTTACGTCACGCGCGAATTTTTGTTGGCGATGAAACAAAGGTGTATGGAACTTTAATTGCCGCGTTTGCTCCCTCTTTTCCACCCCCCATTTTTTTACGTCATTTACAGTCATAAAAAGAGCGTGCTCTCGTCCGCAATTCCGTCACGGACCGAGGCTGTCTCGCGAGACGTCTGAAGCGAACCGAGAACTCGACCCTTTCCGCATGAAGCGAAACAGAACGGCAACGAAACGTGTTTCCAGAGGCCGGTCGTAAAAGTCTTTAACCCGTTTCGAGACGTGACCACTCTCTCTAAACGTACACCGCAGCTATACACATTCGCAATGACGGCCGAAACTTTCCGAACGTTCGCGTTTCACGATTCGGCCGAATCGCCCTTCCAAATTCGCGAACAGTCGGCCGAAGGAACCTGACCACCTTTCCTCGTCAAAGAGCCGTCGAAAATTTTGCGCAGCACTCTACCGACGCTACGCTCGAGAAGGGTTCTTAACGAGGATTTAAAAAGAAAGAAAAAAAAAAAAATAAGTAAATAAAGCGTCGGCATACTATTGGTCGCAGAAAAAAGTAGACGGTTGTAAAAACGGCGGACATAAATGGAACGGACGTTATAGAAGAAAGGGACCGCTTCGTGCCGTGAATACGATTTTATTTGTCGCGACCGCATCGTCGTTAAGCCCCGGAGCACATCGCGCGCTTGCTGGCGACAATTTTCAAGAAAAATTTGCGCGCGGCGCCGCGACATAATCGAATGCCGTGACTAACGACGCTCCAGGCAAAGTCTTGACGCGCGCGTTTCTACTCGCAATTAAAATTCGTCAACGTTATATTATGCACGGCGCTCGTAACGTTAAGGCATTATTATCTCTCGCAATGTACAATTAAAGCGACATCGAGGGGGCGGGCGCGAAAAGAACTCGCGGACCCACAATTGTAGCTTGTGTAGCATATAAAAAAAAAAACAAAAAGAGAGAGACACGTCGTGGAACGGTTATCTCGTCACGCTATTGCAGTCGCCGTCTGTCGACGTGCTTGCGACCGACTAGGGTCGAGCTTTTCACTCGCCGAGGCTCAACGTACATCCGTCGGCCGTCGTAAACTTTAAAGGATGCTGCACACGTACGAGGGATGAATTTCTATCTCTCGCCCGTAGCGCCCGGGAGGGACGAGGAAACTGTGAGACGTATTAACGAGGAAACGAGATTAACGTTTCGCGCAAATTGGATGTTCAGGAAAAATGGCAATCGCGCGGGCGCGAATTAAAATGCGCAATCGCTAACGAAATCACGAGATTAAACGAGAGTTCGATCGCGGCTGCAGCAGATATTCGGCCAATTATTTCGGAGCGCAAATCCGTCGTAGATACGAGCCGGTATAATCCACGTAAGAGTATTAAAATACGCGTAATAGAAGTCGCGAATAATTAATGAATTATTAGCTATTTATAGTAAATTGATTAACGCCCGGTTTAAGAACTCCACGTGCCTCATCCGATATTGCATAAAAATTTTACACGCGTTACGTGAAATTGTGATAATGTTATTTTCATCGCGCTAAGAAAAAGCACTTGAATCGTAATCGAGTGAATAAAGATTTTTTGAACGGACTCGTTAGAACGGCAACGAAAAGAACGTGTAATGCAAATTATTAAAATTTTTTTTTTAATGATAGATGCAAGTGAATGACGATTACCGCTGCCGCGTTTTTTGCGCTCGACGAAATAAGACGTCTTTTCTTTTTTCCGCCCTCTTACCCCGAGCCTCTTAATATCGCGCCGTTGCTTTAACTTCTCTTTTAGTCTGTAAAAAAATTCTGCACGGTACGTATGCTTGTAAAATAGGTACAAGTCGCGCCTCCGGGTCCTCTCACCGAGACATGTTCGTCACACAGCTCGCTTTCGAAAAGATATACACGGAAAAAAAAAAAATTCTATTGCAAAATTATATATATACACGTAAAAATCCATTATTGCACGTCATAGAATTTGAGTCTCTCTCTAAGCGACAGCCCATTCGAAAATTTCAAACACACGTCACTCTCGCAGAATTCGCAATGTAGAACGGAAGTTGAATTGAAATTACAAATTTTTAATCCGCAAGCTGTCTTTTTGTATCGCATAACCGAATACATCCAATTTATGTTTCACGTCGAGGATCAAGAAAAAAAATTGAGTCACTCGGCGTTGAAAAGATATGCTTTCCTACGTCTCTCCCTCTCTTGATTTTTTTTCCCCTCTCTGAGCTTTTATATTCTCAAGCGGCAGACGACATGGATTTTTACCGGAATGAAAGCGGAATTGTTATTTATTACCGAAACGAGAGGCGATTCGTCTCGTGCACAAAAAGCCGAGCGTATCAAAATGTCATTGGCGAACGCAAAAAGTGGGTCGAGTTTCGAGGAGACGGTAAACCGTATTTAGATAAACGAGTGCGTTGCACGCGATACCGCGAGCGGGTAGAATCGATAGCTCGACTCTGCGAACGGTCACGCATTCCATGCATCCGCGCATTTGCATAATGGAAATTTCATTTCAATCTAAATACGCGTGCCGCGTATCCGAACGCGCTTCCTTGCGAGAGAGCTCTCTCGGTGCTGTTTCAACGACCATTGAGAACTGTCAAACTGCTCGAAATTCGCTAGCGGAAAATTATATCTTTTTTTTTTACGTTTGCTAATAAAATTACTTTAATTCCTTTAATTCCAAATTGAATTTAAAAATATGTATCGATATCATCGTCGCTAGTCACTTTGCCCGCCCGAGGCATTACACGGATGATATTCAGTTCTCCGCAGCTATTTCCACTCCGGACTGATCCTTCCTAAAAAAAGAAATACTCCGCGTTTGTTTTTTTGCAGCCCTCTTATCAGCGTCGTCGGTTCGCTCGACGAATTATAATTAGCCAAAAATTGAAAAGTCGTAGTTAATTATATGAAAGTCAAACCCAAGGGATCTTTCCCTTCGTTCACTCGTTTCTCGTTTTCTTTTTTTCTTTTTTCCTTTCTTAATTAAATTACATGTATAAGAGATTATAGACTCATGGCTCTGAAAACGTGCAGCGTCGCGGACGTATATTTCTCGCGCAAGAAACGAGATTCGAGATGAAAGACAAACAGGGGACTCGGGTTACAAATACACGCTGCGATACCGAAAGCGTCGAACGTCGCCTTTCCCGCTTTATCGCTGATTTACCTGTCGTATATTAATTTTTATAAACGAATCGCGGAGACGGAATTATAGATCGGGGCTGAGCAATATTTCTCGGCAACGTGCGCGCCGCAGCGCCGCGCCGGGGGTTATATCGAGTTTAACGCGAATTTAACGGACAAAGATAACAGCCGAGTCCGAGAAACTCAGGTGGGATAATGCGTCGGCCGTGCGTCGAGGACCGCGTTCGCTGAGGATTAAAAGGAGATCCGGGCCGGGCTCGCGCGGCACATCACTGAAATCCTAGGAGGTTCCGGTATAACAAACGCTAACGCTCGTATTTGGATACTCTGCAGGCACGGCCGTCGCTTTTGTAGATCGAACACCGGGCACGAAAGTCGGAGGCCGCCTAAGGGCGGAGACCGAGTAAACACAGCGTGGCGAATGGAAAGCTCGCCCGGGAGCGCTCGAGGATTAAACAAAGCGCGGCAGAAATACATTTCTAATGCCGGGAATAGTTGATCGATAGTTGTTTCCTTTTTCTTTCCACTTTTTTTTTTTTTTCTCTTTTCCTCTCCGAGGGCCGCGCCCCGCAATGCCGGATCCGACGTAGGGCGCGGCCCCTACGGGCGAGCTCGCTCCGTTAATTAAAACGGAGAGAAACAGAAAAAAATCAAACTCCAGCCGATGCGTGTCTAACCGACTGATATTTGCGCGAAGTTGCAGCGTGCGGTGGGATTTTTTTCGTTGGGAAGGGGAGGGAGGGAAAATGGCCTAATGGCGAATCAACAGCGCGGAAAAAACCGGCGGCGCAGTGGAAAGAAATTCGCGGCTTGTTTCGATATCGACAAATAAAGTAGATTGTTTTCCAACGGTTTGCCTCCCCGAAGGCACGCCGGGACTATATTTGCTTCAGGGGTGTAAAAATATTTTTATTATTATAAAGTTCCTCGCGCGTAATTAAAAAATATACGCGCATTGCGCCAGGCGGCGGATTGTTTTGTCACACGGCCTCACGATTCGCGGCAGAGCCTGAGATTTTCCCCGACGTTTCGCGCGGCGGCTTTTCTCGTCGAATTTCAAGCCTAGCGATATGAATCTTGCCGGCTCGAGGAGCCGATAGCATCGAACGGCGCGGAAAATCTGCAAGTGAAGGACAGAAGGGGAGAACCGCGGGGGGAGTTAGAGGAATCGGACAAAGAGCGCGCCCCGTTCCGGTAACCAACTTAACCGGAAACTTCGAATCAAAGCAAACACAAGCGAAAGTGCCCGCGGGGGTCAGTCAGACCCGGGCACGGCGGGTTCATCGCGAAACTCGATTTACTACTGCGTCGTAATGCACATGCGTCTCTTCTCTGCTTGCCGCCGGTTGCGTTGTCGTCTTCGTCGCCGTGGTCGTTTGTTTGCGTGTAATTGGGGAGCTCAAGTAAGCCCGGGTGTACACGATAATAACGCGAGTTTCCCTACTTGATCGAGTTACTTAGGGATTGTCTTGGCCGCCGCGGGCGGACACGCCGCCGAAAACGGAGCCGGGGAGACGGGTGAATCGTGATTTCTGAAACGACTGGAGAGGAAATTGCATTTACGAAACACAAGCGTGGCTGCGATTTGCCGTAATTCCAACCGGGGGAAAGCCTTCTCAGCTGGAGCTAATGGTTGCGACTGTTGTCCATAATTTCCTGATTATTACAATCGTAATTCCTGCTCGCGATGGTTACGCCGGTAAATCGCATTGCCTACATTATCGGATTTTGAGTTAATTAGATTGCACTTACGGATCATCAAATGCAATTCAAACGCTTTTCCCGTAACGTGCGCGATCTTTCGCCCACGTAGAGACCGTACGTGCGGAGAAAAGGCTCGTTAAGATTCGTTATCGAATAACGAAACGGCAGTATGAGCTCCGATTGTTATTACTAACAAGAGAAAGTGGACGCGCGTGGAAACGAATAAGACAATCTCGTCGCGCGAGATGCTGGAAAATTGTCCGTAACGACCCCCGGTGTCAACGGAGTCGCGTTCTCTTACGTTCACATTTGCGGGAATCGTCGGGTCATTAGACTGGCTTCCGGAGAATCATCGGTGAGGCTTTGTCGAGATTATGCGAGTGCGTTTAATGCTCGCGCGCGCATACCACATGCATACGCGCACTGATAACTATAATACGGTGGCGCACAACAGGTATGATAATGCGAATCGAGCCGGGCCCGTAGTTTATACCGGTGGGGGATTAAAGTAATGCATCGATGCACCGGTTCGCCGCATTGAGCCAGATGAAGAGATTTACCCCCTCGTGCAAATTACATACGCATTAGCGGCGGCGCTCGCGTAACCAGTAAAACATTCCCTTCCTCCAAAATCGCGTCGCGATCTCAGGTGAGACGTCGAACGCGCGCGACGTTGGTCGATTCGGTCGTTTATCCAGATAAAATTACTTTCAATTGAACGCGCAAAATATTCCTCAAAGCGAAGCAGCTTGAGGTGCGCCGTGAAATACGTGAGGTGGGGAGGGAAAGCGTCCACGATTAATTTTTCTTTTAGGCTGATTGTCGCGATGCTCAATGCCGCTCGCGTAACGCGATAGATCAGAAACGTTTCGCACACAGCAAACATTCGATATCCGCGTAATTCAATTTTTGGGCGAGATATTCGCGAAATGAAGACGCGCCGCAAATAGAGAATTAGCACAAGACTCGCGTAATGTAATGATGGTTGAGCAAACATTCCTTTGAAGGAGTTCTGTGTCCGTTTATAGTGCAGTCATTTAATGGATTCCAAATAGGACGCTTCGCCTATTGCGTATCTCGTGCAAAGCGCCACGCTGCAATTAACCACGCTGATTAGGCAATGCCGCTTTGAAGCGACATGCAAACGATGAAAGGTTCATACATCCCATATATCCCTGATTTTATACCCAAAGGATTCAAATTTCTCGAAATGTAATCGAAATAACGAGAACGCTGATACAATGCGATCGCGATAACGTTATCGTATTCTAATTAGCAAATTAATTCCGATTATTGTTACAAGCCGAAAAATCGTTTTTCAAATTAAAAAAGAAACGGAGAACGTTTATACAATGCGTGGAAATTTAAACAAGTTATTCTTCTATGTCGTAAGATTGTTAAATGAAAATTTTGCATTACAATTTTTTATTTTTTCTTTTTCATTATTAATATAACTCAATAATATTTCAAAGAAAAATTGAAGGTTACGATCATTTATCGACGTAATAAATTAACTTCTGATTAAAGCGATCGACGTTTTAGCAATTTACAATGAGAGGTGCGGTGAAGTATGATCAAATTGGTAGTACAGGGGGGGAGAGGGTGACTAAACATTGAAATAAGGGAACTAAAGCGAGGAAAATTCAAAATCGAAGCATACCGTGAAATACGCGTCGGGTGGATTTACAAGTTATTCAAATATTCCCCGCTCGATAAGCCATGATGAATACTCGGTATTTCAATTTAATCCCCTTCGAAGGCCCCGTCCATCCTCAAATCACATCCTTGCCGTTAGTACATCGACCCTACCATGATTTCAGACGATTCGCCATTAATTCGTATCGAAAAAGAATTTTGCACGAGCCCGAGCAACTGCCGGCATGAAAAACAACCTTCCCCCACCCTCCGGAATAATTTGCGGTAAAGCGGATTTTCGGTGCACCATCAGTAAACTCGAGCAAATCATTGATCGACCTGGCACGAGCATAAAGCGTTAAGCGAGATTTAAAAAAAAAGAAAAAAAAGGAAAAAAAAAGATAAAGAATAATATAATTCTCCTCTATTATTTAAACGTTCAACGTTTATCAGTGAAATTAATAAAATATTTTGTAAATTTAATTTACTGGATATATGTTTGAATAATGAACGGACTCTTCTTCTATATAAAATTCTCCGCTTTTTGATACCAGTTTTTGTGTGACGATAAAATATTAAAAGTAGATTTTGTTATGTTTAATTACGTGTTATTGCGAGAAATATAGTTATTAATTTTTGAAGCATTAAAACGCGTGAATCTGAATTTTTGAGAGTATTTTAAATAACGCGAAGAGAATATGCGAAATTTCGGTATGCACACCGTTCGAAATCTGGCACAGTGTACACACAATATGAAGCTGTTGGCCCATTTTTGCAATCCGTGGTTACATTGCTGAGAGTAATCATTGCAACTAGAAGTTGTGGGATTTTGTAGAGATATTGCGGCGATGCGTTGAACGTACGTCGTTCGTTCGTATAAAATTCTATTTTTGCACGAAAATGTAACAGAACAGTAATATAGTATACCGTGGAAAGTAATTTATGAAAAAGAAAAAAAATGTAACGAAACTCCTTCTCATGCAAAAAATAAAACTCTTCAAAAATTAAGCATAAAATGGTCTAAATGTGAATATAAAATAGTATTAAAAAAAATATATATATATAGAGTAACATTAAAATATTTAATATTGATAATAATATTATTAAAAAAAAAATTATTAGCGCCATGCGTTTATTTTTCAGCGATATTAATATAACTTTTTTTTTAATTTATCACGTATCGAGATAACGGTTTAAAATAAATAATAAATTAGTACTTTTCGCAAGAAAACTGATTATAAACGCGTAGATAAGAGATACGGAGTACTGGAGGATATCTGAGAGCCACTTACTGCGATTGCATCGCATACGGGCGCAAAGTCAAGAGATGGACAAGCGTTGTTATTTGAATACGCCGCCGTATTACCGACGATGCACGTCGCAAAACCCGCAGAGCTTCATAAAGCGATGTTAACCTTCTGGCAAGTATTGTTGCACGTGCGGGTGAGGGAATTAATGCCACCGAATTGATATTTTGATCACGCAGGTCAGAACGACGCCCGCGCGCGCGCGCTCGCGTAAACGTAATTTCGTTTATGCGTAATTGAGCGGTACTTCGGGAGAGATCGCGGATGGTTAACGTCGTTCGTAAAACTCGATCGCGCCGCTGTGATAGTTATGCCACGAAATTGCTCCGAATTTGGCATCTCCGATTGATCCAATCGTGGCGCAATAAAGAGGAAGCATTAGAATCCATACGAACCTAATTACAACCACTGAACCGTGAAAGGTAATTTATTTCCTCGCTAATAGAGGATTTCTCTTTATGGAAGTAAAAAGAAATATACTCTATAAATAGTCTCGGAAGTACGATTAAAATTCTAAGAATTAAGGGAAACCAACATCACAGAAAAAAAAAAAAAAAAGATAAGATAAGAGATCGCTCTTCTTCAAAACCTTCTCAAGGTCTCTTACAAATACGGAAGTCCGTAAATGCGTTTAAGCGCAGTATCCACAGCAAATAGCACAAGAACCAAACAAGGTGGGTTCGATAGGAAACGTCGCTCGATAAACCGGAGACTCGATAAACCGGCTCTCATCGTACGGAATAATAGCCTTGCGATGCGTGTAGCGTCACGGACGAGCATCGATGGAAAGGGTGAGCTGCCAGACGGGTTAGAGCTGACGAGAATGATGGTACGTCGAGGGGTTGCGTTTTCATGGGGCAGAGAACACGGGGTCGCCTTTGTCGCGACGCGGAGCAGAGCGCGGCGCGCAAGTAATAATGGATAATAATGCTTAAACGGACGATCGTCGACTCGACTAAACTCGGATCGACCTAGACGCGACCGCGCATCGGCGATCCGATTGTCTCCGCTATTGCACGGCCATTCGCATCGCGGTCGTTGAAGCGCGTCATTCATGCGGCGCAAATTCTCTCTTTCTCCCCTCGCGTGCCGCGGCACTCTCATCTCGATTCCATCAGGCAAGAGTACAATGTCGCTGAGCACGTGTAAACGGCGCCGTTACACGGAACGATGACAACGTTCGTTGAAAGATCCCGCGATCGAACAGCACGAGTAAATGGGGTGTTCTTCCGCGGTACTTTCCTTTTTTACCGCCGCGTCTTTCATGCGTTCGTTCCGTGGTTTTAGTTCCGGTTACCGTTAGCGAGAAAATAGTTACTTGCAACGCTCTTGAGCGTATATTTACATGCAATTTAACGATAATAACTAGACTCACCTGATTCTTGCCCTTGAGAACGAGTACATTGGTGACACGGCCGAACGGTAGACCCAGATGGATGATCTCCGCCTCTGTCACCTCGTTAGGTATGTTCCTAATATGAATGACTCTGGAAGGTTTGCCGCTGTGACTCTTGTCGAGCTTAACCTGGAACAAAAAGAATGGATCCCCGGTGAGTCGTCGGATAAAATGAGCTAAGAACTTAATGTCTAGTTCGCCACAAATGTATAGCTCAGAAAAGGGGGGAAAAAAAAGATATAAATGATCCTATAAATAAGAAAAGATGTTAGGATCATGTAATGCCTAAGAAAATAATCATGTCGCCCTCCCAAGTTTATATCGGTGTAATGCGGTGTAACTGCTCGAATACCATTCGCGTTTTCCTGCACATATTTTACGATTATAATCCAGTTGATTTTCATATAAACCTCGATACAAGTATTGTAGTAATATTTTAAATAATTTTGTGTCCTTTTATCGAGGATATGCCATTATTGAGTAAAATACTTTAATGTTTAATATTTAATAAAATTATATATGCGCGGATCTTACACATGACGCAAACTCTAAGAGATGGTGAGGGAAAAGACGGATGCGCTTAGCCAGCCTGGCGAAAGTTTTACCCAGGGTTCGTTCTCGCGTAAAGAGAAACTTATCGAATTCTCGGACGAGTTTGCGATTATCGGCCGCTTATATTATTCCATATGCGGTGGCGGAAGGTCGAAGAGCGCGAAACACGTATATCGACTGCGTGTGTGCAAGTGTGTGTGTATGTTTAAGTCGAAGCTCGTGCCGCCGGGGGCGGTGTTTTCAATCACAGCTCTATCTAGTCGAACTCGAGAGCACGCTTCCTCCCTCGTCTCGGCAAGAACCCTCCGAAAGCCATCTTTCTCTCTCTTTCTCTCTTTTGGCTTTGCCGCCACTTTTCCTCGTCTTTTTTTTCCTTTCTTTTTTTTTTTTCTTTGCCGCTTTTCCTAGCCCGTTCCAAAGCTCTCTTAGGAACGTCGCTGAGGTTTAGTCGAGCTTAACTGATCGGAAAACGCGCTTCTTACCGGGTTAAGGAAGATGGATATTTCAGAGGCGCCCCATCCTTAATCCTCCTTCCCTCTTTCATGTCCCGGAATGGGGCTCGAACGAGTGGCGGATATTTTTATTTGAGCGTGCCAGTCGATACAACGTGAAAGAGAACAAGAGGCAGATAATTAAAAATAATTTGTGGATTACGAGTTATTAGCGGATAATTGTTTTAATTAATTAGTTGATCAATTAATCGCGCGAGCGGATTTACGTATAATAGCTCGGGGAAAATATAAATATGGCGCGGTAGCGAAATAAAATATAAATTAAACGGAAACTTTTTTTTAATTGCGGCACGCTCATTTCGTAAGCCGATTCGATTTATAAACCGAGCCGCATATAATCGCATCAAATTATATAACGCGTATAAAAAAAAAAGTATGCTGTATTTTCTAGGAAACGATCGACGGTTTTCGTTAACGTTTTCAAGTCGCATTTATACAGGAAATCAGTTACGAACGTTCTAACTTAAACATAAAGCGCATTTGAATGTTTAATAGGAAAATCCAGCGAGAGTTAAACGGTTTATCTTCTCTCATAAACACCGGGGTTGGCATTGTATAACTCAAGTTTAAGAGAGGGTCCGACGAGTTGTGTCCGGCGGTGGTAGACTACTCCGCGAATGAATTAAAAATCAACTCTGCCCGACGTCCATTTACGCTCTCCTCAATTTTACCGACGTTCTCCTTTTTGTCGGCCGCGGCTTCGCGCTTTTAATCCCGCAGGTACGACGACGATGACGACGACAGCGCAACAATGAAATCGAATTATAAGAGTGTTGTCGTGTCGTATCGCGGCAGTATACCGACGTCGTAATAAGGAGGCTTCGTCGATAAGAGCAGCGTACTATAACTCATTACAAAAACTGTTTCTAGCTCAACAGGTCGAAGTTAACGTCGAGACAGCTACGATTTAAAAATTTAACTGCTAAAATCTGATCATCTCTCGTGTCACAGTATCAGTTTTAATATGATAATTAAATTAGAATATTAGAGAAAATATAGGATTGGAACGAGCGTTAAATCAGCGTTAATTACACGCCGGGCAAATAAAAAAATCAATCCAAAATATGAAAAAAAAAAAAGAAAAAAGAAAAAAAAATGTCTGGAGAAGACGTGGCGGCGACGCGAAGAGTTCCGGTCGAGATGCGACGTGAGTGGATGTCGAAACCAGAAGAAGAGCCTTAATTGCTCGGTGTTTCTTCGGCGTACACGGAAATCACGCGCCGTGGAGAAACGCGGTCGCGTAAACAAGACTCGCTTCAAGTGACGTTCATTCACCGTCGAGAACGATCTTGAGAATCACTACTACTATCATCTCGCCCGCCCACGAATCTAGATGACGTGTTTCCAGGTTCAACGTTTTGATCGCACATAGCGCGAGCGCCCGGTTAGCACCCTTATCCTCCCTTCGGACCCTTGCCCATTGGGCTATGAGATAATGAGCCTCGACTACGTTCAGAAACACCGCTTCGGATCACTGATTGTTTAATACATCCACGCGTATTCGTTTTTAACGGTAATGACGTTGATAAGATGAAAAATTCATTTAATTAATTTTTCTTTTTCCCTCCGTGTAAAAATAAATCACGATCTGCTCCGAAGTTCTACTCCGCTTCTCGTTACCGTCCGAAGAGATAGGCTTCGTTGGAGCCGATAATTGGGCATAATAGAGGCAATTCGCGGAAAATCGCTCGTAGGAAATAGGCCATGTGAATCTCGTGCGTCACAACGGCGGGAGCCACCGAAAGTCGAACGTGACCCTGCGATCTGATTTATTGACAAATGCGCCGCTGCACGGTCGCGATAGCGTGCATTCTTGTCTGACACTGGACTATACATTTTGTCGACGTTACATGTCATCGTGCACGCCACACACGCGATTGATAAAAATTTTCAATGGCCGTTTCGATAAAAAAAAATAGTATGTAAGGGAAATAACGATTAATTCAAAGTTCTATAATACAAATTAATTCAGGAATATCTGTAATTTTAACAATATTAATTATAGGATTATGTATTATTATTATGTATGCCCGAGGTATTAAATCTAAATTTAAACGAACGTAAAATATTCAAACGCAAGCAGGTTACGTCATCGCGATTTATAAAATGATTACAAAGAGCAGTATATTCGCATTTCTGTCTCGCAATAAAAACTCACAAGATTTTGCGAAGCAAAAAGCGACAGTCATTGTGAACTCGATATGGTACATTGTAAGGAGTTACATCTGGCATGAGGAGAAAATGTCGGTAAGAAATTTTATAAAAAACGATAAACGAGTAAATCCCATCTCTTGCGCGTTCTACACACGCTAAAGATAAAGCTTGCGAAAAAAAAAAAAGCAGTTAACACGTTAACAATTTTTATATGACTACCGTAAATTTACAATATAAGGTACAATATAATATTTTTTAAAAATTACAGAATTATTAACTGCGCAAGAATACATTAACGTGGCAACAAATTTTTTTTTTTTTAATTTAAAAATGTGAAATAAATTATTGCGTTTGCAGTGCGTAAGAGACATTGGTCACCTGTGAAAAATAACATTCATGAAACCGTTATGCGGTACATATGGCACGTAGAGAGTAAAATAAATAAGTACGCTGCGATCCGTTATTGTATACGAGTATAACGAAATCTCGTGTTACTAAATGCATTCTCTTGTAACGTGAGAATTTTTTCAACGGGATAAAATAATCGTATTTTTGTTTTGCGTATATTTTTGCAAAAATTGTAACTTATACGAAGAAATGTTAAAATTATCTCTTGCAAAATTTATTGTAAAAAAAAAATTGAAGATATCCGTAACTGATATTAAACATATTTTTTAAATATTAAAAATATAAAATATTAAATTTATGTACTTATAATTATACTCAATTTAGCTTATTTATAACAATTGATATAAATTGCTCATTTAATATATCGTTAATTTGATTAAAATACGTTTAAATAACGTTTTTTATAAATCATGTTTTCTGTTAAAATAATCAATTTTAATAACTATTAAAAATTACTGGCTGTTTATAACTAAAGGAAATCATAGATATAAACATATCTGCAGCTTTAATAATTAACAGTAACAAGCTAAATATACACGTTATTAACGATTAATGCTAATTAAATGCTAATTAAAATGCAGTAAATATTCAAAGCGCGATAAAAAAAAATCGTAGGCAAATATTTCAATGTTAATTTCATATAATCGCGATCAAAGAGTACCTATATCGCGCGTTTATCTTTCCATCGCGGTTAAGAAACGCGGCATCGAGAGTTCACGTTTCGCGCAGCTTGCGCGGATCCACACAGCCGCGTATAACGCGAAGATCAATCGCGCCGAGCTTCGCCGCCTCCGTTTAAAGCCTACTACAACCGTAAATAACGTTACGTTCATTGTAGTTTACGCGGCGTCTTGCATCAATAATTCGCAAGCACTCGGGAGCGTAAGATAAACGACGTATTAAGTCTCAATTATCCGCCGCGGGCTATTATACAAATTGCCCTCGATAAAGCGGTATCTGAAAATTCGTGATAAAACCGAGGGCGGCCGAATATCGCCCGCGAGTAAAACGAAAACGAAGATATCCTTTTTCTTTTTCCTCTTTTACCATGCTTTCCGCGCCGCGAGGTCCAGACACGTGCCCGATATATAAAAATGATTACGTATCGATCCCGGAGAGCGCAGTTAGACGCGACATTAGCCACCGGGGGCCACCGTGGATACACTTGAGATCGGAAAAACGGTCAAATAAGGAGTAAAGAAGGAAAATAAAAAAATACAAAAGTAAATAAATAAATAAAAAAAAAACAGGATTCGAGCCAGTAATAGGCGATCGGATACGTTTGCCTCATTTGTTCGTCGCCCGTGGCATTTTCTGAAATGAGGGAAACCCGGGAGCGTCGTAGCTTTTCGCCGTTTTTCTCTAGTCTTTATCACGAGAATCAATGACGCGCCGCAAGTACATTTTCGATCTTGGTAATTGATAAGAGCGGACAATTCGGAACGGACACGGTACCTGAATTCCGAGCAATCTTTGGTCGACTGATTCCTTTATTAGTTTATCCTCCCCCGGGGAAATCCAACGCAATTCCAATCGTTACGGAAATAAAGAAACGAGATACAGGATTGTACGGCGGTGTTTCTTTTAAAAACGATCGCGGATTAGGCGAGTTAAATGCGCTGCGGTTTTACTAATTTTAAATAAATACAGATAAATACAAATACGCGGGGCATAAAAAAAGCTACCAAGCAGCTTTCTGTAAAAAAGAAATAGCGTGTCGTGTTCGTACTGGGTCGGCATAGTAGCCGGATTTCATCGTTAAGAGACCGTCGCTAGGCAAACGATCGAGATCGAGAACACTTACGTCCAGGTAATCCATGCGCATTCGCAGGTGCGAGCTGGCCCTGGCCCACGTTTCGTGCTTAATGCTGCCGCGCATGCCTATCGCGCCGTTGAGCGCGAGTAGGTGGTGAGACTCGCGGTAGACGTCGAGGGGCACCGGGTGCCCGACGTAGCCGAGACCGACGCGGTCCACAGCCGCCATCTCCGCACTTCCGATCGCGAGGTTCTTGTTGACGAAGCGAAGCATCGCGTACTTAACCGGGGTGGCTCCCGCCGTCGTCGACGACGCCGACGACGCGGACGCGGACGCGCAGCGTCCGTCGCGCGCGAATGTAGCCACGGAACAACATGTTGCAGGCGCCGCGTCCGGTCGATCACTCGGCGCCTCCATTCGACCGTCTCCGGCACCATTCGGTCCGCCCTTGCGTCGCTCCTCCGCGCCGCCACGCGCGCGCGATATAATTATTATGTCATTAATAGAAATACGGTATCAGCAACATGCGAAGTAATTACGCCGAAATAAACGTAGGAATTTTCGAAAAGGCTTCTCGACACCACGATTCCCTTCCAGCTTCTTAGAAATACAATTTCTTCCATTGTATGCTTTCACCTCAGCACGCTTTCGTGTTTCGCGAATGCGTGTTTTGTACGGAATAAAGTAGTACGCGTAATGTGCAAAAGAAATATAAATGTAGTCTGCAATTATTATCTGTGAAAGTACAAGATATCTTTCCATTTTATCGTTTATCACGTCATCATTTATCTCTGACAAAATGAGCAACGCGAAATCGCTAAATTATGATTGATGTGTATTTGATTTATGTTTGCAAGTTCCTTTCTTTGTCGCATTTAAAATTATTATAGAAAAGAAAATAATATTCCGAATGTTTCGGAATAACGCGAATAATGATACTGGGGTATTTTTTTTCTTTCTTTTTTTTTTGTCCAATCTCGCGCGCTTAACAATTTAGCAATGAGGAAATGCCGAGCGAGCGGTAAACGAAGGTATTAATCACGTTAAAATTTTTAATTAAGAATGAGGCTGATAGACAGAATTTGTTTGCAGCTTGTCCCGGGCCGAAGCTTGCGCTCATTCGATTTGAAACGAAAGTGAAGCTTTAAAGCTGCAAGGCCGTTTAAAAATTCTATTTCATGCAAATGACGAAGGAGAGGAAGAGAGAGTGAGAGAGAAAGAGAACGGCGCGCGTGTGCTTGCTGCAGGTTTCGCAAATTCCGATACCTCGTAAAAGGCACTTTGGTTTGTGTCAGCGTCAATAACAGGCAAAATTTGTTTTCATTCAGTATAATTAGAATTCGCAATCGATGATTAATAACGTCAAAACCGTTGGCGGTAAATTGGCATAATTAATGAGCGCCGTACGCCCAAATGTGAATATTGCATATTAATAGGCGTATTTTCTAAATCCAACCCACTCTCTCGATTCGCGCAAACAAACTCCGACGTGAACAACAATAGACTGTTGCGCCGCCCGCTAGGTACTGTCGCTCGCGAGAGCGAGGGAATCGTTATGCAGAATTCGCGCGAGATTAAGTTGTTGCGACAGCTTTATCAACTAGCCGTCTAATGGCGCAAATGCACTTAGATTTCAATGGCACGTGCCACGGCGAAGAACGCAACAGGCGGGCGGCAGTCTCGCATCTCCATTAGAAATCCGAGTAGGCGCCCGCAGCATCCGCCGTCGGTCCAAAACCCACGATTCTCCTACGACTCCTCTTACCTCTCTTCCTCCCCCCGGCGTGTCCCAGCCGGTCGTTCCCGGCCCCCGCCGTCCCGCGGGAAGATCCGGGCTTCCCTTTCTCGGAAGTCATCCGGAAAGCGCCTACGGAGCTCCGAGATAAGCGTCGCGACAGATGCACCCGAGTGCATTTCGAGGGTGATGCAGAAAGGAGCCCAACCCTCGCCCTCTCCCCACGCCTATCCACCGCCCTTACAATGGGATGTATTCGCGTTACCGGGTTGCCGAGCCTTTGTGCATCTCTATGTAGATGCACCGACGACGAATCTTTTATAGCAATCCGCTCTTCCACTGAACGCCTCGCCGTTCAAATTTTAATCGCGAATTCTTTGGCGAGCTTTCGCAATTCAATCTCTCCTCGTAAAACACTTATAAACGCTTCTTTGTGCAGCGGATATGTTTTACCTTTCGAAGTGGACCATCAATTATTGCCTACGTGTCTCTGTAATTTCTTTTTATATTATACAGAATGTTCCAACAACGAGAATAAAAAAAAATATTGCGGCAAATGATATCGAATTGAAGAAAGTTATATTTAACGTTAAATATGAAATAAGAATTTTTATTTCTCTTCTTCCGATTTAATATGCGGCGACTGAAAATTCATGAAAGCGGACGGCCGAAGATTTATTTCAATGTGCATAATTTAAACCGTCGGAATCAGCGATCGATCCACTCTTTCTTGCTATCGAATAGATTAATTAGCGCTGGTAGTGAGCTCCAGGCGTGAGAACTAAACTCATTTTCCAAGCGACCCAGAAAAACGCGACGGACTGCGAACGGGAGAATAGCCGGGAACGATACGAATAGCGGGGAACATCGATCGTTGATATTATTGACGTAAACTTTTAAAAGAGTGACGAAAGAAAAATCTTCGGTTCAATTAATTGGACGTCCGCGGTAAAAAAGAATTGGCGGAAAGAAAGGCAAAGGGGGTGACTGGCTGGCTGAAACCCAATCACGTGACGGTGTCGATAAAAAAAAAAAAAAAAAAAAAAAAAAAACCGGAGAGAAACGAGAGAAAGAAGCAAAGTAACAACGCGGCGAAAAGGTAGCGGTCGGAAAAACGTAGCGGCACGAAAAAAAAAAGAAAAAAAGAAGCGAAAGGGAACGATGAGGAACGTATCAAGGGGGGTTGAAGCGGAAGAGTTAAGGCGGGGAGGGACGGGCGGAAACGTTGCCAATGTGCGGGCGCCCGTTCTCGATATTAATTAACGCCAATAATGAGTTATTTTCTGTTTGGCTTGGCGCGGACTCGCCACGCCGCGGGCAACCACCACCTGCTCCCGCAGTACAGTTGTACAAACGATCGTTTTCCCTTTTCCCCGCTTCGTCCCGCAATCTCGTGCGTACCCTGCCCCGCGCAGCGTCCTACAGGGTAGCGATCGCACCCGCGACCCACCGATCGCCAATCATCGTGCGGGCTTGACTCTGATGAAGGCGAGCCGCGATATCGATTTCGATGGAACACTTGTCCCTCTTTTTTTTCTCCCTTTTTTTTTTTCTTTCCTACGCTCTTCCGCTGTCCTGGTTTTCCGCAGCCCTCGGGTTTCCCGTCCCGCGGCTCTCTCATTCCGCGAACTCGCGGAATTAACTGGTTGCGAACGCGCGTCGTTCAAAAGCGCGCGAATATATAGTGTAACGGCTACTGCAACCGCTGGATTAATTAATTCGATCGAATTTCATATGCCGACGGCTGTACGGATGAAGGGGTTGTTTTGGCGAAACGATCGAGGAGCTGATCGGGTAAATACGGTCGGGTGAATTTCACAAATACGCGACCAAACGCGCTGGGAGCCGCAAAAACGGCGGATATTATTTTTAATTTCTTTTTCCGCAGCCGTGTGTCAAATCCATTTTCTCCCGGCATATCAGCGAACTCTTTGCATTTATTTAGCTCGTTCTGTCGGTGTATCCCGTTTGATTATTACATTAATCTTTTAATACTAAATTTTGCAACGGCTTTAAAGCCAATTATTAGGTAATTATTGGCTGAAAAATATCAGACGGTTTGAGCACACTGAATCTCAAATAATTATTAAATTTGTAATGCCTACATCCAAATTGTACGGTAATCGAGAAAACTTTATGTATATTTTAACTTCAACATTCGGATTTACGTATCAACCTTTTTTTTATGTAAAGCACAATCGATAATATTGAGCGGTTCCAAACTAAAAATAGCACACTTAATCCGTTTTCGCTTGATTACGCGATACGAAATTGTTGCATTTGAAGAATAATTTGCACACCCAGCAGCGAGCGTCCAGGAGTGTAAAATTGCTGTCGCGTTTTCGACAATTGCAACGTGAGAGCGGTAACTCGATAGTCAGGAGGTAACAAAAAAAAAAGAAAAATAAAAAAAAAAATAATAATATTGCTCGCAAGCGTTAGAAATTTTTCCCCGGTCGCGTCGAACGTCAAAGTGGTTAGAGGAAAAAATTTGTCACAGCCCGATGTGCCGCGATGAAATCGCACGCGTGCACCGAAACGCGAAAACAAGCAAGCGTGATGACGGTGATCAACGCGGTTGGTCGCGACCCATCGGTGTTTATGAATACGCGTCGGACGTATTTTGTTAAATGTTAAAACAAACACATATGTCTATAAAAAATAGCAGGTTATATCGCTCGTACCTGTGTCGCGCGCGAATGCACGAACAAACGCGCGCCCGGCATTATTCGCGTAATAAAAATACCCGGAGTACAAAATCTCGATCGGCTCTTCGAGCAATTTGCATCGTCCGCGCTGCTGAACAGTTTATAAAATCCACAGAGTTTCCCTCGATTGACTTTTAAAGCGCGTCCGGCGGTCAGGGCGAATCGATTCCGGTCATCGAAATGACAAAATGGAGACGCGAGGGACTTGCGGATGCAGAAACGGAGAACGGAAAGGTTCGTTCAACCGAGGACTTCGATCGGGAAAGAACGGTATCCGCTATCTGGAACATCTTGTTCCTCTGACCACCCGACCACTCGATTTATCTACTCTCGTTTCCTCATCCCGGAAACGCATTCTGTCCGCAGACTTTGCGCACAAAACGCTCTTGTGGCCCAGGGTTTCCTCGACGCCTAGCGCCGGGACGCGGGAATTATCGGCAAAACGTCAATATGCATTACGTCGCCGTCTCTCCATCCACCCGGATCTGACACCATCCTCCCCCCCTCCCTCCCGACTATCCTAGGGAGATCGAACCCTCTGCGCGTCCTCTCGACAATCTGTAATCTCACCGCGCTCGGTTCTTCTGTTCCTCTCTCTCTCTTTCTCTCTCTCTATTTCATCCTTCTTTCCCTTTCGACCAACTTGACTATCTTTTCCTTTACCTTTAGCAAAAAGTTCGCTCGTTATTCCTTTTCTTTCGTCGATTTGACACGCTCGATCGCCGATAGAAACGTTTTGCTATCGACAGAATTTTTGGGAACGGTTCGGCGAACTTTTAAAACGATACCAATTGAACGTGTACGTTTTGTGAAAAATATTTTTAACCGTAAACGCGCAAAACCTCGTCGCAAAATGTCAAAATAATCGCAGACATTTTTAGTACACATTTATAAATTTACAGTAAAATAAAAAAAAAAAAAATTTTTATACTTAATATGAGTTTCGATTTAAAAGTGTGAGATTAATAACGATAATCTTAAAATAACAATTTAAAACATGGTTTCAACCTTTCGATCTTTGCTTTAGCTATGAATGTATAAAAGAGAAAGAGAAAGAAAAAAAGAGAGTGAGAGAGACACGGGAAAAAAAAAAAAAAACCGACAGTAAAATATTAAATTCGAAACGCAATCAGTCGATTTTGAACGCGACGTTATTGCGTATGCAAATGCAAAACGCACCGTGACACTTGCGTGAGTTTTCGTCCCAGATCACACGAATAATCGAATTGCGGAAAGATTGATTTGTCGCCCGCGAGATACGGGAGTATGTATCTGTCCTTTCTTTTGCGTCTTTCTCGTTACACCGATGTCTGTGCTCTGAACGTGGTTAATAAATGATCCACGAATCGGACGAATTTAAACACAGGTATTATGAAATCTGCGATCGCGATTGTCAGCGATCGGATTAAAGATTAACAGGAAATCAATCTCGCGAGATAGGCCTCCGCCTCTCCTCCAACTGATCGGAGAAGTGTAAACGTCCTAATAGCGAAGCGACGTCTTGAACCAAATTGAAGTCTCGCGAATAATTAATCGAGGATTCGATGCATTTTCTCGGAGCCGCAATCTTCGGCGAACAATGCGCCCGGGTAAATCTACATATTATGCAAGCTAATTTTGATTACGCGGCAGGCGATAGCTTCGTCATAATTATACCGGCGAGTTTAAGAATTTCCCGCGCGAAATGCGAGTTCCGAGATTGAGCGGTGAATGTAATGACTAGATTCACCGAGTCATGCCATTCGGTTCCAAAGTTTCAGCCGGTAAGAGAGCTTTATCTTCTCGTGAATATG
The DNA here is from genome assembly GCF_019399895.1 of Cardiocondyla obscurior. Lineage (NCBI taxonomy): Eukaryota > Metazoa > Arthropoda > Insecta > Hymenoptera > Formicidae > Cardiocondyla > Cardiocondyla obscurior. The sequence continues at coordinate 8,671,125 of NC_091867.1, forward strand.
CATTCGGCATGCAATACTCGGTCGTAAAGAACCTGTCAATAAGAATCGCTCTCGGTGAAATCGGGGAAAATCGCAGCCGAGCGCTTCGCAGTTAATATCGACGCGAGGCAGCGGCGTGGGGCCGGCAGACAGGTCGGTTAATAAATTGATAGAATATCGCGATGGGGGACGTCTACATTTTCATTGCTTTTACGGGGAGCGGAGGCTCGGAAGGCTCGAGGGACGAACGATAGGACGGCGGGAGAGTACCGGTTATTGATGAACCGTTCACCCTCCGTGCGCACGTTTCACCCCTTTATGTCCGGCAGCGTCCCGCCGGCGTGCGCGCGGAACGATACAATGAATATTTGGATACGCCAACTTGGCTAGTTTGTACACGACAACGTGATTAATCGCGCTCCTCTTTCTTTTCGCAAAATGAGCCGCCCGCGCGACGAGAACGAGGCGGCTTTGTCACGTTTCCCGGCCATCGCTTCGAATCGATTACGCGCCCATTTGTGACGACAAAGACCTAATCTGCTCCGCTAAGAGACACGCGAGCGATTAGTGAGACCGTGGTGCGCGAACTTACTCCGACGATTGATCCAAGTAAATGGATTGCCGGCAATACGCGGGAGAGAGTCCTACACATCGCCGGCGCTTAGTTCGGAACTGTGATGATGACGTCAATAAAACGCTGGCCACGTAAACTGGTTCAATCAATTTTCCCCGTGCGTTTGTTTGGCTTTAACACTGCCGATTTCGATTGAAAATAATTACGATTTCGGACATGCGCAAACTGCGCTGTTCAAATAGAGCTGCGAAATATCTGTATGGCTAGCAAACTGCTGGCCGAACTATAACGGCAAACTCTGTAACTCTGTATAACTCGATGGAAGTTAATACCGTAAATTAAAACTATTCCGATATTATTAATATGGGAGCGGGGAAAAAGGGGGAGGGAGCATTCGCGCGAGGGCCTTAAACATTTCATTTTCATTCCACTCGATTGCTATCTTACTTTTATACGATCGCTCAAGTTATTAAACGTGAGTTACGTTCTTCGTAACACATAAACTTAATGACGCAACATGTAACAACATCGGCTTACGCTGAGCTCGCCGACGCGCAACGAGATCAACTGGATTATCACGTCACATTGCCATATCAGTCGGTCTCGATTAAATGCAAACAAAAAAAAGAAAAAAAAAAGAAAAAAAATGAGCACCGTTAAGAACTCGGAAGTAAAATTATTATCCGTTCATTCGGTTTCATCAAAACCACTCTCTAATTTCTGTATAGCTCTCCCCATTTATTTGACAAATATCTGCTTCGCGATCTTTTTATCATATTAATCTTTGCCACCGTGTCACATCGGTTCGATTATCAAATCGCGATGTGAAAAGAAAGAAAAAAAAAAGAAATTGTATTATTAATACCTGCGCATTAGACACGTCTGTGAGGGAGTGTTCGAGGCTTCTCTCGACGTCTGATTACGCCTGAATCGCTCTTTGCCGCGATTAAGACCGTAGGAAAGCTTCTATTTGCTCTTGAATCTCCGCATGTTCAAACATAAGAGTAAGTTTCGACAGCCCAGAGGGGCTCGTCGGGCTTATCGTACCTGCGTTGTAAATTCGCGAACTCGATCCGAGGCACGCGTCGGATAAACTTGGAATAAGTGCACACATGTACGCGAGCGTGTAGAAGAAAGGTAACCTGTTCACGTATTAATAGGCGAGTCTGCATTTACAACGCGGTAATTCAACATTCCGATTAAAAGCTTCTCAACTTTCGTGATAATCGCGAGGCAAGCCAATTCGAAGGTATTTCACCGCAAAAATGTTTTCTACAACGTAACGTGTCATATTAGAAGTTTAAATTCGTGTTATACAAAAGATTTCTTAAACCTTGACGAGCTTTCGCACGTACCTTGGTCACGATTACTCAACTCCTGTTGAAAAATATTACGGCATTAAAGGCTTGTCCGTTTAATCAAATTTACCAATGTACTTTCATCAGGTAAGTTCAGTAATCTATCAATACCATAATTAATATCTCTCTTATGACTAAATTATTATTAATAACGAATATTAATAACGTTTCAATATAATCACCGATACATTATCAGGGTCCCTTCCGGCATATGCGTAGTACGGCTTAGTTAATAATGATTTCATTAGTATCCGCCTGGTAAACCCGATTAATATTAGATTACATGTTAATTAATTTCAAAACCTGTACATGTAAGCAGAAATTCTGTAGTCCAAAATAATTTTTCATAATACGCATTGATAATCCCTAAAATAATTGCGTTCGGCCCATACGTTTTTCCATAAAAGACTCTTCGGTATTTATAAAAATAAATACTCTAGTCGCGTTTTATAATTTTATAATCGTCAGTTAAACATTAAATTATTTTCTGCTCTAAAAAGATAAATGCACGTGGCAAACAAAAATGTGTTCAATAGGCGAGTTTTTTATTCTTTTTTTTTTAAATCATGCTTCGTCACAGAAAAATATTACAAAGATTGCACGTTTACATTTTTAGCTCGTCGTGTCATTTACATGCACGAGGATATGAACGTCTCTTGAATGGTAGGCTAATTACTCGTGCACAGAGTTTATAATTACAGCGGCTTTTTTATCTACGCGGGAAAATAAATTGAATAATTGCTAAAGTAATACGTGTATGTATTATGCGCCAGATAATTCCCGTGAAATAAAACGCTGTGCTTTCATGCGTGAACTCGGAGTTTCAAAAAGTACTCGGCAAACTGTAAAAAAAAAATTCTACGTCCTTTAAAAGAAAAATATCAAAATGTTTCTTTTATTTACTTATTCCTCGGAAGGGAAAGGGGGGAAAGATAGAACAATTCAGAATGCAGCTCGTAATTCAGGATACTTCAGGCACGGCCTGATTACGGCCACTCGTTAGAAGAAACCGCAACTTTGTTACATTTCTGAAATACACACTTCACTCATTGAGCATCAAAACTCAGAACAGACAAGAATTGCGGAAAAAAAAACGAGACGTCGCAGGCAAAAAGAAAAAGAGAATAAAAAAAAATTTGACGTTCCGAACGCATTTTCTCGACCAAGTTAAACTTGTAAATAATACCACGGGCCGTGACAAAGAAATAAGAATAAAGAGACTACTTTTCGTTAATATTTGCATAGATACGGCAGAAGAATTAATATCCTAGAAAAGGAACAATTTTCTGAAGCAGCATGACTAATGAGACGTAATAAAATCGAACGTACATTCGGGCAAATTATTCTCGAAACGAATGAATCATGCACGTGTGCACTTTTCCTCGCGTTTCCAGAAGACGCGGCTTGGCACGGCTTCAGCAGCTTTAAATCTCAATAGGAATCTTGTTATTCGTCCCGCGCTACTTCGTGGGTGTTCCATGTCACACTTGTCCTAATCTCCACGTATCTGCGTGATTTATCACGCAATATCCGGGTCGAATTTAAAAGGAAGGGAGATTTACGACTTAAACGCGCGATCGTATAATAATGAGCCTAACACCAATTTATAAGACGCGCTTTAAAAATGTATGCGATTGAATAACGTTGGATGTGAAATAATTTTAACAAGGATCACCCTCCGCTACGTGAACGCAGGACGAAATTTTTCGTCTCGCCTGCCACCCCCGCGGTACAAAAATATTCCGAGGGCTTCCCCTTTCGTTTTACGGAGGTTGCTTTAAAGCCTCTCGCGCGCAGTCGACAGACGTCGATAAATTCATCGTCGCACCTTCGCATTTTCAAGCCGACTACGCGCAAAAAGGGAACGTACGAGTCCTCGCGTTCCACACAGGCTCTTTCCGCCCGTGCCTCTCGATAAGTGGCGTTCTTCCGCCGCGCGAGAGAACGTTTCCGCAGCTGCTGCTTATCCGGCAAATAAAAGCCGTCGTAAAGATAGTCGTGACGTCGTTCGTATCGTTAACGCCACTCTCGTCGTTATCGCGTTCGTTAGCAAATGTGACGTCAGTGCATTAAACCTGTATTATTACAATAAGGGTGGAAAATTTTTTTTTTTTCTCCCCGCGGAAGAAAATAATACTCAGTCACTCGACAACTGCCGGTCTGTTAACAAGATAAAGATGATCATTTTGATCGCGTCGCCGAGCATCGTCTGACATTTCACGTGGAGGTCGATTGTTATCATCTGTCAGTGTAGCTGCAACCGCAGATATAATTTATAACTCCGAACATTTACCTGGAAAATATTACGGCGATATTACAGAGATATTACAAAGATATCATCCAAGACGTAATTTTAAAATATCGATTACCGCGCAATGTACCGCGATTATTTTATAATTACCCGAAGACAAAATGCCTTCTCGGCTCGAGAATTCGAAACGAATGTTATAACCAAAAATTTAATCCTACCATAAATATACAATGTATACCGTGTCACGTCGCGTGGATTTAATGGGTCGATCTTGAGAGTCTCCGCGTGTGCGACGGTAGTCCCACGAGTGCATCGTACTGTCAATCGTTTACTCGTACCTACTACTCGCGCGAATCGCGTGGCGATGCTCGACGGTACGGTGGCGGGTGAAAAGCAATTTATCTAAACGACAGCTTTGTGAGGTCACTCGAACCGAAAGCAGTGGCCACTCGTAATATTACTGGCCGGGCACACTGCTATTACGTCGCCGAGATTTTGATTCTTTTGTACATTCCGGGGTGATGCTACCGACCCCGCACTGCCCTACCGTCGCCCTCGCCTCGTGGGCGATTATATACGTCGACGTCGTGTATCGGGAATTCATATTGGTATAGCCGTGCACGGGTCATGCCGAAGAACGGGAGAGAGAAACGAAGGAGCGAGCGCGGTGGCCGATGTCAAGAAGCGAAGCAAATTGGCAAAGCCGAGCGATCGCGCACAAAAATCGCCCCCTTTTATTATTATTATTATTTTTTTTCCTTTCTTCTATTTACGCTTTCCGACTTCGTTTCGCCAATCTCGAGATTTTATTTCATGCCAACCCGACTCGGGGGACAACGGTGCGTCTGCGATTCGTAATTGACGGCGGCATAGATATCAGAGATTTTTGCGATTCCATTACGAAACGTTCGCGAATGGAAAGCGGCAACAATCGGGCGGGCAATAATGAAATCTCTACATCACCATTTTAAATAGGAATGATCGTCATCGATAATAGTTGTGGGAATACCTTCAGCTCGTCTATTTCCACAATCGACATCGCGGTTCAGATCAATCGTAACCTAATTCGACAATCCCCTTCATCGTCTATTTCGATTTCGACGTCGCTTGGATTTGACATAAGCCCTATTAATTGATGTTTCTAAATGCGCCGTACAGTTTGAACAATCCCACCCGTCATTAAATTTTCAATAGATAAGCATAAGATCTAGTATTAAACAAAAAGTAATTTAACCACACCAAAATAGAAAATTAATGTAATTTCAAAATACATTAATTATTTCACACCAAAGACGTTTATACCATAAACCTAAATTAGACCGCGTCTTAAAAAGCTTCGAGATTTATTTTCAATCGATTCACTATCAACAGGCAAAATTATCACTCGCCGTTTCGAGACAATCTAATCAAGAAGTAAAATTAAAATTAAAATTAAAAAATAATTTTTTTTTTTTAAACTCGGAAAACGTGTTCAACAGCCATTCGAATTAATCGCCGTAAGAAGAAATATTTGCTGATCGGGCGGGCATGCCATCGATACTTTGCTCGGCGCCGTACGATACTGCCGTTCTTAAATCGAGATTATCCACACGAGGGGCGGCTGGCATTCGAAAATCGTACCCGACGTTCCGGTGCATTCGCAGAGAAACATTCCGACATGAAATATGTCAGACACGCCGGCGAGAAGTTCTAGTCCGGTTTCAGACGTCCCGCGCGTCGGTGATTGGCCCTCTCTCCCGTTGCAGCTCGTACGTATGGATACGTACATACACGTTTTTAATATAAAATTCCGGGATCCGCGGATAGAATGGAACAGGGAGCAACTTCGCGTGCGTGCAGTCAGCAATCTGGAATACTTCACCGCTCCCGACGTGGCTACGTCAACTTATCGGTGGATAGCGGCAAGAACGCGAAAGGACATTCTTTTAGCAGAGAATTCAGAAACGAAGTATTTACGACCGTTGTTACACGGATACATCGCTGGGAATTTCGGAAAAATTTCAAATAAATAAAATCTTCTCTAAACACCCTTCCTTTAATAGATTTTTAATAAAATTAATAAACCGGTCTTTGTATCGGCACAATTAAGAAAAGGCGTCTCGCGAACGTTAATGTCTCTCAATTAAATTATGTAAGAATTATGTAACTTATAACGGTCATGACACTTTTATTGCGTAACTGAAATTCACAAAGGACCAAAATTTCTGCTTGCCCCTTGATTCGAAGCACTTCGTTACCTTCGTCAATTTAAGATCGCAAGCCGGTGCGGCGGTGAAAGGACTCGATGCGGCTTCCTTAGGCGCTTTTGGAATTAGGTTGCCGCTTCGGAAGTGACGGTTTATCCGACAAAAAGAAAAAAAAAAAAAGAAAAAAAAGAAAAAAAACGATGTTCGCGCTGACCTTCTGTCGGCCTTAATCGAGAAAATGGAAGCGCCTTAACGTCGTTAGAATAAGTATTCAATCTTAATGTACTCATCGCGAAAGAAGAGACACATATTGATTGATGTAAATTACCTTTTACAAGTCTTTGTATGTGTAAAGACTCGTGTATTACGATACTATACATTTGATTTACAAAAACTCGGCAAATAATTTTTCTTTCTTTTCTTTAATTAAATTTTTTTCTCCAATTGGATCGTATTCTTTTAATTAATCATAAAATAAAAATGTCACAGGATCATTACAAGGGTTGTCAAAAATAATTTAAAAAAACAAAGTCTCGCGATGAGCTAATAAAACCGACTGCGTAGTAACACCTTTAATGAAACGTTGATGTTACCAATGTTCTCTCTTTCTTTCTCTTTTGTCCTCTAATGTCCAGGCACAAGGGATAAGCACGTGGACACGCGTTTAAGTGGTGACATGGCTACCATTCGTGGATAATGGGACGGAACGAGGCAGAAAATGGTACATCAAAAGGAAACGGGGACAAAGAAGATCCGTTGTCGCCCTTATAAAACGGAGTGGCGAGCACGCCAAAGCAGGTTTTTGCACAAATCCGGCTTCTCCTAAGATCCCGGGTCACCGTCCTATCAAATTTAAGAATAATTTTGGCAGGATCGAATAGCGAAAGCGCGTGAAAGAATTAACAGCTTCGTGTAAAACGAAATCGATCAAAACTGCAGATGTTTCGCAAAGCTTTACACGTGAGTGTTCCCCCTTTGTTTTACTACCCAGCTATTTTGCATACTTTTTTCGGAAGAATAATTAACTTCCATTATTTCCAGCGCTCGTTTAATTATTAATAAATTGTTTGTCCCGTTTCTGATAAAATGCGATTTACGAAAAGTTAATTGATGATTCATGAAACGCATACAGAGACCGGGTAGAAGATTAAACGGTGAATTTTCAAAAGAATCGCTACGGCCTTCAGCGAGCCGCTTCCCCGACTGATGGAAATACAAATTGCGATATTAATTCTATATGGAGTGTTATTTACGAAACGGAAATGGGACGCTGATCGAGAAGTATTTACGTTTCACTGAGCCCAGTTTCGCGATTATTAAAATTAGCAATTCACAACGGCCGGAATGTAAATTACACGGTCCTCATTAAGCCGAGCGTGCAACTAATCAATTTATATACCCGCATTTAATCCGCGTTTCCCAAACGCGATTATTCACGCTAGACAGGATCTTACAGAGCGAATTAAAAATCCAGATTAAAGCGGATACACACCCACTTAGCCGCGTTATAGTGTTGATACCATATTATACAATTTCCCGGTATGCGTCTGTTTAAGAAAGGATGCAAAGCACTGTATCGACCCGCCAAGAATCATATCGGTATCAACTACTCTCCCACCACGTTACGTTGCGTTAATTGCGTCGTCATGCACATTCCGTACGCGCGACTCGCATCCTACGTTCATGCATATTTGCGGGAGAACTTTTTTCGAGGAATCGTTTCACTCGCGAGAAAAATAAAAAAAGAGAAAAAAAAAACGCGAGTGAATAACAGCTTTCGCGACGTGCGACAAGCATATAAAAGACTGCCACTTACAGACATCTCTGCCGTTGGAGGGTTAAGTAAAGAATCCTAAGTGACCGGCGACGATCGAGAAACCTGTCCCGGGACTCGACTCGTCCTCGATTGATACGGTATCCTAACCGGATGGGAACAGTCGTTTCCGCGGAGATTTGCTGAAGAGGAGGACAAATCTGAAGGCGAATCCGGAGCGATTGATATCGAGAGGAAAGCCCTAAAGGCAAGGTACTGAAAATATGACGGTGGAGGCAACGGAAAGCTGTACGCTTTCTCTCTCTCTCTTTCTTTCTTTCTCCCTCGCTCTCCTTCTTGCCTTCCCCTCTCGGAGCTTTATTCAGCCTGGAAGGCGCAATGAATGGGAGCTTCTACGAGCTCCGAGCGTACCTCTTCAGACCGTCTACGCGAACATCGGCAGGACTCTTTTCCTTTTTCTCGTCCTCTTTCCACCTAGCCATCCACCCATAACGCTGCGCCTCCAAGAGAAAGAGAATATCCCGCCTTTTCTCGTTCTTTTTCTTTTTCTTCGCTTCGAAAAAGTCGACTTTTCGCGCCCACATATTTTCACTTCGCAAGCATCGCGAGAAAAGCAAAATAGATTCCTCGACGCGTCGCCTTTTATACAGTGAGATTAATTTGCGCGATTTTTTTTTATTGCGAACGCGTATCGCAAATTAATATAAAAGTGTAAATTAATTACGTTAAAAAATAGAATATAAAAAAACAACGTAATTTCGAAAATCTTTCTGGGTCAGGCAGATACTTAAAGTAAACCGGGAAGACGAATATTAAAAGTACGCAAGGGATTATAATGCAGAAAAGTAGGACATTCGTAAAAGAAGAAAAAAAAAAAAAAAAAAAAATAAGAAGAAGAAAAAAGAATCGTCCAATACATTGCCACTCGATGATAACATGCAATGTGCCTATACGTCGGTCAGCATATCAATTTCTGAAAGAAAAAAAACGAGCGCTTTTCTTCCTATCCGGTATATAATATGAGAATGCTGTTTCTTCTGAAATAAAGTCGCAACTCCGCGGCCCCCGCCGAAGGAAATCGACTTTTCTCGTCCTTTACGAATTACACGATGATGGCGAGCAGCAAGTTCGATTTCCCCACTGATAGATCGCACCCTTCAGACCTTTTTCCCCGCACACCAATTTATATTAAGTGGGAGAAGCATACGTGTTATGGCAAAGCGCCGTCCGGAAATATATGTGCCGCATAGGTCGGGGGCGAAATTGCTCTGGCCTGGGTCAATTTCGAGAGAAGCTTTCGTTTCGAGGCTACTCGGCCATGTTTAGGGAAGAAACCGACAAATCGCTACTCAGATTGCTTTGTAGGCAACAAAGTGGATCTAAATTTCTTTTACGTTAACCAGTTGTTACAAATTAATTTAATGTAGAAATAATTAATTGAAAGACCCTTTTCGACCAAGCTCCGATCAAACAGATTGAAGATTAATTGTTATTGCCAACAGCGTGTCTGCAGGGCAGACGTACTTATACACGGTCGGCAGAAGCGTCGTTCGTACTAATGAAAATTATTCGTCGGTCAGCTCAGTTGAAGCGTAGGGTTTCTCGTGACGTTTCTCTTACGCGGCACCATAAATGTTGCGATTTCGAGCACACGTTGACTCAGGTAATAATTTCCTCGAATTTTTCTCGTCGCGTAGAACCGTCGAAAAGTAGAGAGCGCGTATGCTTTCAAAGTAAAAGGCGGGCAACGGAAAGGCTCGGGGCTTTGTTACCGAATCTCCACGCCGTTTCTCGCCGTCCTCGCGTGTCGCGATGCCGCGTGTAAAAGGTGTGTATCCGCGCGAAAAAAAAAGTAACAAAAAAGAAAAAAAAAAAAAAAGAGAAAACACACGAACATTAACGATCACCGATAGACACAACGGTTTTGCGTTACATGTCCCGCTATTGTAATGCGCCCGCATTCTCGCTGAGGTGCGAAACGCGCTGCGAAAAACAGCAGACGCCACCGCGGCGCGATTATTTTCATTTCCGCGATTTCTCTGTAAAACAGTGGACGTTCGTAGTTGTGCGTGACAAGAAAGGAGACGCAGACGCAAGTGTACCCAGCCGCGTGCAAATATAATTACGGTAAAATTAATTAGCATTTAATTTCCGCGAGAAAGAAGTAATGCCGATGTATTAAAGAACGAATTATTCGACGGCGGACACGTTTCGTGATAATTAAAATGCATTTAGCGTGATTAATCTGTATTTCAAACAACGCGGAGCGATATTTTAGACGCGTTTATTGAGCGGCTAAAAAGTCGGGTCGACGGTAGCCGCTTTCGCTCCGGCAGTTATTTTAACGAGGCTATTAAGATCACCGTGACATTTTCAAATGACATTGTTTGTCATGATCAAAAATGACGGTGACGTTGAGAGAAATAACGCGGGGACGCGCTTCGATACGTCGATTTATGCCCGACGGCTAAATGGCCCGGGCGGCGCACACGTCTCTTCGTAATTTATAAAAAACACGTGCCAAAAGATAACTCCCGGGCTTTAAAGAGCGCATCGGTCATTACGTTTTCCCCGATTAAAATACGAACGGCCGAACGCGGAGAGGGCGGGTTACGTTCTCCCGGCCGAGCTATTAATCAAACCGTATCGGCATTTTTCGGTGACGCGAACTCGTGGATTCAGTTAAACAGGAATTTCGGTAAATTCCGCGGAAAATGAAAAGCCCCTCCCCCTCCCCGCCGCTTTACACGTATATATCGCGGGGTTGCTTCTGTTCGCCGGCTATACGGAAAATGATTAACGACGCGAGGAACGGGGTCGAACTTTCGGCACATCCGGCGGTTGCACGTGCAGCCGAGTGATCCGAGACACGCCCGGGCAGTCCGTGCGGTTTTCAGACGACACACGCGCTCCGTCGTTCGCGTTCCACGGAAATTTCACCATTTTTTCCCGCCGTCTCTCGTCGCCGAAACGGCATGTGACGACGTTAAGCATACGTGACGAGAGGCAGGTGCGCGAGAAAAGTGCTGTCCGTCCCCCCTCGCCGCGGAGGCGAAGCTTACGCCATAAACGGCTGTCGCCTCGGCGGCGGCGCGCGAAATATTAATTAAGGTACGTTACCTCGCTAAAAGGTCGCATCTTACAGCCGCGTTGTCTCTCTCCTCTCTCCTCGGAAACGAATGTCAGCCCTTTATTTTTCCGGTTCTTAAAGCGTGAATATTTCAATCTCTTAAAATTCTAAACGTCCCGCACGAAAATTCTGCATCCTCCTCTTTCGCGAACCATCCGCCGCTCTTCTTCGCATCCTCGCCTAAATATTCCGGTGAAACATCCACCGCCGACGTGACTATCAATTTTACCGAATATAAATAGATCGCCTAGCGGCATTAGCGAAATCATTCATTCTTTCGCCAATGCCGATGAGAAGTGAATCGATTAATAATCGTCAGACAATCGGATGGCCACTTTCTCGCCGCCTGCAGTTTTCATCGACTCGAAAGCGATGCGCCCAGCGCTGCGCGCCGGGAATTAATTTTTCCTCCACGAAACTACTACACGTGATAATTTTTCTTCGTCCATCGGCCGTCGATTATCTCATGACACGCACACACGAGGCTAATTAATATTTGTCGTGTCTCTCGTTGACGCGCGTCGATAATAATAAATTATGCAAAAGAAAAAAAAAAAAAAAAAGAAAGAAAAAAAAAAAAACTTAAGTTATCTTTTGCGAGTATCGTAAGCATTATCCGCCGGTGCTTTTTCTTTCCCCTTTCGTTTCGTGAAAAATTTCTGCGCCCAGCGACTCCGCGTTAGAATCGACTTGTCCAGGGAAAGAGGGGAGGAAAAAAAGAGAGAGAGAGAGAGAGAGAAAAAAAAGCGATCCCTTTGATGGACAGCCATACGTTCGTCGCAACTGGGAAGGCCGGAAGGAACGCGAGAACTCTTCGGGGAATGCGAAAGCGACCGATCAGATTTCAATGGACGCATTTCAATCGGGGTCACTGCATACGAATTTCTCTTTGGTATGCAATGATTTATGGTTCGTTGCGCGTTTTGGTTGCGGTCGGTTCGCCGCCGAGGTACCTGGCAGAGAAAAAAAGCTCTTCTAAAAAGCTCCGCACGACCGCTTCACCATCAACGAAATGGACGGGACCGAAAAGGAAGTTATCGGCGTTCCTTAGATTTTTATTTCGTCATGTTGCGTGTATCACTATAGTCGCCGAAATCGAAAAGGGGCATTTTCGCAGAGAAACGAAATATATAAAGTACGAATTCCCGTGATATTGTCCGTTTTTCATAGTTTCTTCGCATTTTCATCGTTTCACCGTAAGAAACAAGCAATAATTGTTAACGACGGTTAGCAAGATTCTTCTCAATAATTATTTGCAATACGATCGTTTCCTATTAAACCGAGGAGTCTCGTCGCGAGTGTCACCAAGTGTTTAGACCTTGCGTAGACCGATATCGGACTCCGTTCAGCAGTATCTTAATTTAATTAAAACCACTCACCTTCTTTGCGTCATTATTGTTGTCGGCCGCGTGATGAGGTTGCGGACTCATTGAAGCACCATTGCTGACTGCCCCGCTTTGCGATAGAAGCTCGTCGCTACCCCTCTGAAACAATACAGAAAACATTCGTGTAAGACAATTATAATTCCTTTCGCACGGCGACTTTTTAATAAACTCTATTTTTCGCCGTCGCGTATTTTACGTCAGCAAAGCAACAGTTCAGAGATCTTATTTAAAATCAAATCGGCGATTTTAAGGTTTAGTTTAAATTTAATATTTAATTAATAGCATTGAAAGTTTTTAATCGAGTCTCTTGAACCGACAACACGTCGTCGACCATATATTACTTAATTATAATAACGCGCATGAATTGAGACCTACCGAAAAATAGAGCACGTAAAGTGTGCTCATGGTTTGTTCTAATATTATAAACTTTGCAAGTCTTCGTAATGGTTTACACATCGCGATCTTATAAATAATATACTTCACTGCACGAACACCGATCGATAAAAGTCATATAAGTATTGAAAAATACTTACAGACCGACGTCACCGACGGTTACAGTCGGCTTAGTATTCCGCGAGCACTAATCGGCGTCTCATTTCATCTGCCCCGGGTACTTTGAAAGGAATTGAAATAAATTATCGCATCTCAGGCATCTTTCGATTACTTAAAAAGTGAAAAAAGAAGCAACGCAGATCTCGAGCGAAATCCCATTCGATGTGTTTCGTACTTAGAGCGCTGATAAATCTCGGACTTGGCGTCAAAAGAAACGGGTCAGAAACGTACGGCAGTAAGACGCTTTTAACACGGATCTGAATCTAAATAAATGCTTAACGGGAGTCTCCTCTTGGACGCGGAAGAACGTTGCGGCCGTTCGAGCGAGAAGAGCTCTCTCTCGCGAGATATTAATAATTAATCCCCATAAATTTTCGTCTCTTTCGCGACATCGTCGACAAAAACCTTCTTTCGATTCGTCGTCTCGAGAGATCGTTAATCGGCCTACGCAATTGCTCCAAAGAAGAATTTACAGAAGTAAGCGAACGAAACGTATTTCTGTTTCAACGACGCCTCTACGGATTATTTATTTCACGGATCTTTCACCGAATCGTTACGTTACTCCTCAGATACTTTGCGCAATATGGGAGGGAACGTAGTATCCATAAAAGTAACGCAAACTCTCACGGAATGCAATACGTTTTTCTTATTTATAACAAGACACTCGCCCTCTCACGATTACGACTTTTCTCATTTGCATCGTCCTGTTCATTATACATTCGCGGTTTTCTCGTCGGCGGTGTTCAGCATCAAAGGAGCGATGCCGTATGCATTCGTGTATCCCTTTAACGAAATATTTATTCCACGCCGTGCATTTATTCACGAATTACGGACTGTATTATGCAATCGCGGTTGGACGCAGTCCGTTAAACTTGCAAGTGAGCTTTGACAGCGAGATTCTTCACCGCGGCGTCTCGCACGGGCGAAAATGCATGAAAGATAATTCATAACTTGTAAGGAAAACCGCTGGGGACTTCGGACTACGGCGAGAGACGGAATGCGAGATCAAAGGCTGAAAAGACGACTGAACGAGGCGGAAGAAAGCTAGCCACGGGATACGGTAAATTCACTCGTGCCAAGTCACCGGTGACAAAGACCAAGACTAACTCCCGGCTTCGTTATTCTTTGAATGTTAACTGAAAAGTTGCCAGTCGATTTAAATTAAGTGCGTTCGTTCGTTTAGGAAACAACGATTTCATTATTCTTTCTTATTTCTTTCGTTCAACGAGGATCTCTTTCGATTTCGTGAAAACGCAAAGAAAATTCACCTCAAAGTCGTAATTTCTTTAAATAAATAAATTAAAGAAAATTGGCTCTATCTAATTTCTCCTAGCGAAGAAACGTTATCTTAATTTTTTTTCCCATTCTAAAAATATTGTTCTAAAAGAGTTTAACTATTAATATTAATTAATATTAATATGCCCGAAATAATCATAGAAAAAAACACATAAATTAAATAAAAAAAAAAAAAAAAATTAGACGTATTTAAATGCACGTTACTTGCACTGAAGACAGTCGTAAAACTGTTTATTCCAAAGTCAAAAAATAAATAAAAGTAGACAGCCCCGCGAGTGTAATTAGGAAGGCGCGTTCTCTGCGGCGACGCACGTCTCGTGCACGGTTTATCTTGCGAAAGTACACGGGGAGACGATCTCAGCACATTGAGTGCACGCTGTTAGGCGGAATATCGTTCAAAGAACGGCAAGAAGGTGCTCTTATAGGGGATGGGGGCTCCGTCTTCGCAGAGACGTAAGGAGAGAGATATAGAGAGGGTGCCTTCGTGGGTGGAGACAAGCCGCGGAAAGGAACTCGGGATTTTGTATTTTCCCCGGTCACGAGGATAGGGGTTCATCCTCTCTGAACATCCGGCGGAGCTGTCCGCCCCGATCTCGACGCTTGTGTATTATTTATTTCCCGCGGACGTATGGATTATGGACCGGCCAGGCTCCCCTTTCGCTCCGGAGCCTCGTCACGAGCTCCGCTCTCCGTCTTTCGATCCCTCTACCCCTCGCCGCGTTCGCCGTATCTCGATTCCCACGTCAGTTTCCCTCCCCAAGCCTCGCGAATCGCGAAGTTGTTTTCTCTCGATCCTCGCGAACCGTCGAGACCTTAAATCCGGCAGCTGTCTCGCTCTTTCCTTCTCTTCTCCCCATCTCCGGTCGTCGTTTCCTTCTTTTTTCCTTCCTCCTACCTCTTGCTTTTTTTATCCTTCGTGTTTCCGCTGAAAGAAAATCTTCCGTGCGACCCGGCGACGAGCGCACGAGCGTTTTACGTGCCCGACGACCCGCACGAAATTGTCTCAAGATCGTCCGCGCGGAGGCGGACGTTGGTACAGTGAACGAGCGCGCCCGGGAACGATGGAAGCTTCGCTCGGATGACAAACCAATCTCACGCGCCGGCTGCGGGCCCGATGAGCTTCCCGGAGCCGCGAACGCTATCGAAGAAAAGAGCCCGTGACACGCTCCGCTGGGCTCATCCGGATCCGTTGACTACCGAACGAATAAATACCGAGTGCACAAGCGGGTGCATTAAATTGTGCTCGGTCACCGAAAAAGCGTGGTCGTGATACGCGCGTTAAGAAATAAAATGCAATCTTCGATCGAGATCTAGACATCCGGGCTGTTACCGGAAGCAATCTTAGGCTGTGATCCTATTATCCCGGCGCACGGCTACTCGTCGTTTACGAGACGGCGATTGCCTAGTAGGTGGGTCAATTTTCCCGGTAGATCGTCTCGAGCCGTAGAGGAGGAGAAGGTCGTCGGGAAGGATGTGAAATACATGACGTAGAGCCGCTAAAATAATATTGGCCGAAGATAGTCCTGGCGATAGGCTGCCGAGGAAAAGGCCGGCCGGAGCGAGGTGCCATTATTGTCTCTCGAGATGGATGGCCTCTGGAGCCACGAGCTACCGACGCAACCGGCCGAAACTTTAGCCGAGAGATTACGAAGATTTCAGGACCGAGTAGAAGCTCATTTCGTTTTATGGAGCTGGATTATACACGGAATCGCGTACCCGGCGTGTGCGCCGCATGCGAGAGTCCGATTGCCGCCGACGAATAAAATCTCGTTTTCTTTTCTCGTAGTCGCGAGAAGTTATTAATATAGAATGACACCCGACGGCGTGGATTTATCCGCGATTGATCGAGGATCTGCGCACCTGCGACGGGTCATCGTTACGCAATGAATTCTGAGCGCAGTCAACAAAGCGAGCCAATGAGAGATAAGTATCTTGAATTCGTTTCGTTCACGCGTCGGAGATTTAATAGTGAAGAAACGCTCGGTCATTAAAATAATACTTACGCAAGACGGGTCAACGTGATAAATCGAACGACGCGGGTGAAGCTCAACGAACGAGAATCGTAGACGCGAGACTTATCCGTCCGTTTTCGAGTAGGTAAATTCGCAAAGATCCCTTCTCCTTCTCGTAATTCTTAACTTCGCCGAGGGTGGAGGCCTCGCTTCAATTAAAATTTAATCGAATGCAACAGAATAAGTAGCCGAACGTTAACGGAATTATCGAATCGATATCGCCTGTAATTACTAATAAGGGGAACCTTTATGCGACTTGTGTCACGACTTGCCTACAAGCTGGATAATTTGACGAGAACGGAAGTTTCCCGTCGAGTCGTGATTCTCGTCGAGACCCTCCACTACGGCAAATGACGTGGAAAGAGGGCAGGAATTAAAGCCGCTCGTTAGGATGAAACGCTTCCACTGCGATCGCCGTGCTTCGCCGTCACTGAACCGCGAACAGAGAGGATGGAACGATCCGATATTCGAAACATACAAAGAGCCGCGAAAGTGGATAGCGTCTACTCTTTCATGGGCGTCGGAATTTCGCGAGCTCGTCGGGTCAAACGGGCGAATGGAAACCGGATTATCGGCTACGATAATCGCACAACTTGCTGCATCCCTCCACCGTGCGGTTCACCTACCCCGAAATTTATTTAAGATTAGATTCTTGGCAAACCCTTTGCTAATTCCCTGACAAATTTCCGGTTGACTTAAATTAATTATTCAAATAAGATCTTTTGTTTTTCGTTCTTTAGTTTTATGTTGAGAAAAAGCAATTGCTGTAAGATATTAAAAAAAGAAAAAAAAAAAAATTATTGTTACTCGAAAAAAAAACAGGTAAAAGCGTCGATGGGATTCTGCGATATATATTTTTTTTTTTTCGATTTACGCAAGCTTGCGTTTTCGCGCAGCTTCCGCGTACAGATATGCTGAACTTAATGAACGGAACGGTTAATCTAACGCCTACGATAGTAAGGGTCGTATTGAAAAGTTCGACGTATACATAATGGCGCCGATCGACGCTATCAGTACGACGCCATATGCTCGTGACTATCATCATTAGTGGTGTTTCCCTCCGCAGCGCTGTATATCTATCCGCTAATGAAGTCGATACGAGGATCGAGAATTTCGCTTTAATTAGCGTGCGCAGCTAGAAGGGTTTCATTTGCATCTTGCAGTCAGGAGAAACCTGCCGATGCGTTTTCATCAATCTAACGTGAAGTTGATCGACGATCGCGTTACCGCAAAAAAATTGTATACATAACGGAGAAATAAAAAAAAATTTACACCAGAGCGTTTTTAATTTTTTTACCGATTAAATATTATATACGTGAATTTGCTGTCAATTTTGCTTCTGCCATTTCAGCACAATCCGTTAATAACGCGAATGATTTAATCCAGCGAATCGCGCACTAATAATTCGAGTAGCTCCGTCCTGCCTCTGAAAGTCAGATATAAATTATGTCGAACAAAGTTCCCGGTGGTTTCTTTCCAAGCGCGACAACAAAGGCAGAAATATTCAGTCCCGTAGAATCGACAGGCAGCGCAAGCGAATGAACATCGCAAATGGTTTTCCAATTTCTCCCCATCAATCGAGAGAATTAATTTTCTATGGAGCATAACTGACATTGATCATATAGGAGAAATAACTCACATGAGAGTTATGAATTGCAAGCGCGTGTCTCTACCTCGAATTGATTCTCGAAACAATACGATAACCCCGCAATGTAACTAACTGAAAGTATTTGCTGCAACTTCCGCACGTCGCCGGTGTAAAAATGACTTTTCCCAAATGCATTTAATCTCGGGGAAAGGGACGGATATTCAAATATCGACGGTGTACTTTCCGCCGACGCATGCAAAATAGCGAATGTGTTTGCCAACGAGGCGTCGCGGTGCCTTTTTTTTTTTCTTTTTTTTTTCATCGCCGGATGCCGCCTCTCTTCCCGCCGCCGCACTCGACAAAAGTTACTTCAACCGGGCCACTTCGCCGTTCCAGCCCTTCTGTCCCACCCCGGTTCCAAACTTCGCCCTTACGCGGTTACGCCATTCGACCTCATGAATTTCAAAATAATGCCTCGGCCCACTGCCTACAAAATGCGCGCGAGCATCTTCGCGAGAGAGTAAAGCCTGCGAAACGACGAATTTCGCGCGCGTATATGTATGTATGTATACATATATGTATGCTCGCGGATAGTTGTGTACAAGTGCAAGTACTTTCGTGAAAACCAAACACAAGATGGGAGACGCACGTGAAAAGCTTGCCGACTGCGTTCCGCGAAGTAAATTAAGTTTCGACGAGCACAACTTCGCAATGAAAAAGAACTCGGTAGCTGGGTAAATAATCCAGCGCGGCGTAATTGTAGCTTCAATGATAAATCTGTTCATCCGACGTAGCGTCTCGAATTCTCTTTTAAATTTCCCTCGTAAAAGTAGCATAAAGGAAATTCATCAGCGTGCAAGGAAGGAAGCTGCGTTTATCAATTGCAATTTCAAAATTTCAATGCTCAAGAAAGTGAGGTTCAAAATTACGCACAGCCCGCAAGTACTCTCATCTTTCCCCTCCATTTTTTTCCTAATATATATTGTATTATAATGTTGCAATCTTGAATTCCTGATTTGGAAAATAATCTCAAGACAAAGCTTTTGACCTCATACGTGAGATGAGATTTCCTCAAGGGCCTTACACACTTCGAGTTTTTATTACGATTGCGTCGTTCGGCTTCATGAATTTCAGAATAACGCATTTAAAAAAAAAAGAATAAAAGAAATAAAAAAAAATACGTACCGAGCTCTCAGAGAAAAACACAACAATAACCGGCGACCTCGAACATTACCACCCATGCCTTTTCACTCATCTTACAAGAACGTAGCGCGAGATAAAAACAAGAGATGAAAAAATATACTACTTTAACCGTACATATCGTAATTTACGTTCTATGAATTTTTATCACAGAAAACAATTTGCGAAACTCATTTGATATTCTGAGCGTAAGATGTGAGGAGTAATAAATGCACGAGACAATTGTAATGGCATAATTGATACTAACCCTTTTGTGAAAAGTGTGAATAAAGACCGGTTTTTCAATCCGAATTTAATGCCGTCGTTTTTAATGTAAGAGGCAAATTGACGACAATAGAATTTTTGATACATAGCAATTTCGCTTAACCCGGCGACTGCCTTGGGAGAAATAGAGCGACAGTAAAGAGACGCGACGCCGATAGAAGACGATCCGGGGAGAAAAGTCGCCTTTACGGACGATTATCTTGAAATCTTTGGGGAACAAAAGGGGAAACTCGCCTAATAAAGGCACGAGAGCTTAATAAGCCATAATCGCGGAAGAAAGTAGACTTACCGACGGTTTTTCAAGAGGTACTTAAGAGTTCTTCGGGCGGGCTAAAAAGCTTTGCGCGAACGACTACGGCGATGACGACGACAGCGACGATGAGAAACAATGAGAGCGTAGCGGCACAAAAATAAGATCCGCCGGTGCCGGCCTGCGGCTGCGAATCGAAGAGAAAAGTACGAGAGTGCCCTTCTCAAAAGGGATTGGCATTTCCCGGGAGTTTGTTCGAGAGCGCGGGTGACCGATCGGCCAAAAGCGTTTAAAGAACTGGATAAAAAAAAAAAAAGTTGACCGAAACACGAAGCTCTCTCGAAAACTGGGCTATCGGCTCGAAGTGGCGTGTCTCTCGAAAGCCGGCGTGAGTCCAGATGAATCCCGCGGGAATCCGCGTCGGAAGAAATTTTAAAGCGACGCCCCAAACGAACGGAACTAAAAGTCTAAGACGAATAATCAATTTTTTTCCTCCCTCTTCCAGAAACTCCCGCGTATTTTCGCCCGAAGGAAATTCTTTCTCCTACGCCGCGCCAGCAGAATCCCTTCGCGTCGTACCTTTACGTTCTATTTTTCTCCCTTCTTATATACTGCAGATTCAGCATTTTCATCATTGTCTTGAATATCTTCAGCATCTTGAATATCGGCTGGGATCAAATCACAGGCGTATTGTGTAAACAGCACGCGGAAGTGCGTCTGACGCGGACGAAGTTTAGTTCCGATACTGAGGAAAAATTGTTTACTCGCCTCCGTTCGAAACGGTATTACGATGACAAGCTGTATTACAAATTTTAATATTCGCGGTAGCTTCGACGTTCTCGCGTATAAGGGAGATCGGGTTAAGTTTATATATAAGCCGATACCCGAGTGGAAATTTATCTAGCCAATCTGAATTTCCAGCTAATGATTAGATCGCGCAGATTAAAAATATTTCTTAACTAGTGACTAGCTTGGTAGTAACCATAAATTATAAAAAAGTATTTATTATTTAGTGACTATCTTCAAAAAATAAAGTTGTCAATTAAAGAAAAATTTCCACTCGGGTATAAATTAATGTTTCAGTCGAACGAACGATATTCCTGACATTTTAATCGCAACGAGAGTGCCAAAGGTTGCCCTTCGCCGTAATAAATAAAGCGATAAATTAGGAGGAGCGAAGCAAGAGTACGCGTTTCTTTAAACCCTTTATCGGCTATGTCGATTTAATAAACGGCAAACGATCGAGTATCGTACGTACGATGTACGCTGTTATGGTTGTATTATACCGCGGTAGAGCTGTGGACGATACAATTTGGATTTTTCGCGAGAGAGCTCGCGATCATCTCTATAATTCCGTTACGGAGAAGTCCGCGGAAAACGGTCCCGCGGGGAAAGCTGAATGGGAAATTTAGTCGGCTGGATGCGATTAAGGTCGAACGTGGCGCAGATGAAATTTAAAGCATCGCTCCTCTCGCCGATCCTTTGAGATATGCTTCGCCATTCATGCGCGGGATATCTCGATCTCGCTACAAAAGGCGCGTAGCTATCAGCTTCGATATTTCACTTTCACGTTGGTAACGCGAATCCTTCGGCAAGCCGATTTTCAACGCCTCGAAGCGGTATATCTTGCAAAATCTATATTTAACTAAAATAATAATTTCTTATATTAATCGCGATTGATATTAAATAATTAAATATATTTCGAATTAAGAAACGCGTATATAATAATTAATATAAAAATTATTATGTTAACTTGTGAAATATAATTATCTCTAAAATTCTGCGTTTAGAAAAAGTAATATAAATTTTTAAACATTTCTATTATTTTTTTTTTTCTGTCATAATTTTTCTATCGCTTCAGTTTAATTCAGATCGAATAATTCAGTCAAAGGGCTGATTAGAAATCATTGAGAATGTCTAAAGACAAGAGTAGGCTAATCTCGGAAAAGAGCACAATTCAAATGACGTAACGAAAGGATAGAACGAAGGAATAATTACCCGTCGATTAACGAAGAGTCGCTAATTGTTCGAGAAAAAGCAGAAACGCTCAATCGATCTCGCGATAACGTTCCACTTTTTTTTTTTCTTGCATGTACAGCTTTTCATAGTTATTTCGTTTATTCATACAAGTTTCTCAAGTATATTTGCATTTGAATTAGTGAAGTAACGTTTTGAATATTTTCGTAACAATTAAAAATAATATTTTAAACAAATTAAAAATTGTTCTCTTTAAATAAAGTATTTAAAGAAACCATATTAGAAGTATTAACTTCGTTTCTAGAACAAGAATGATGAAAGCGGAACACCACGAAATGAGCGATGAAAGTCGTTGAAAGAGGTCCAATTAGCCGTACGTGTCATAGTGTATAGCGAAGAAACTAGTAAAATAACGCTTTTGCCGTCAGCTTGATCGTAAAGACTGGTTTACAATCTCGTCTTTTGAGCTAAGTACAAGAATAGACGAAAGACAGAGAGAAAGAGAGAGAGAGAGAGAGAGAAATGCAGAAGCTTGCTCGTCGAGGAGAACCATTCTTCAAATGCGTTCAGTTCTAAGCAGTACAAACGCGATTTCACAAAGTTCTCTTAAATTCCAAAACCCTTTAGAAATAAACGTAAGGTTTTACTAAGAATAGAAAATCGACACAGGTTTATTAAAATTGCAAGACGCGATGGAGATTAGAATATTCGATTATAAAAACGTTTATCCTATTTTAAACGGAGAAAAATGAAGATCGTATTTTTACCGAAGAAAAGAACTTATCTAGATTCAAAATTCCGCAAAAACTGATTTACAGGCGAGAATGACGTGAGCGAAAACCCGTTTTCAGTAATCGTGCATTTTTACGATGAAAACGAGGCCGTCCCCGGTCGATCGACAGTAAAACGAACGTTTGGAGCGTTTTCCTCGGGATATATAAGGGCAATTATATTGGCAGAAACGACGGATGGATTCCGGAAACGGAAGGGACGTCGGCCGATTGTCCGGAAGGCGGCGAAGATTGCCGTCGCCAGCACGTTTCACGAAGCCGATTTTCGTCTTTTCTTGTCCATTCAAACCTCTTGTCTGGAACTCACCTCGTTCGAGAATGTCAATTCTAACTCGTAGAAATGCTCTCTTCGACTATCTGGTCATCGACAAGCTGATAAAGATCACTCGAGAGGCGAGCAAAACTTTCCAAAATAAATTTAAATTAGTATACCTTTAGGTAAGAAATAGTTTTTTTTCTTTTTTTTTTTAATACAAAGTAATTACATACGCGTATCTAAATCTTTTTGCTCAAGCATTAACTATTTTTAGCATTTCTACATTAATATATTTTTATTTTATGTATCTTTTTCAAATATATATTTTCTTGGAAAAAAAAATTTAATTAAAATATAAGACTTCCGTAAAACGACGTAATTTCGTAAAAACTGCTTTTAAAAAAAATTGTTTCAACGTTAATAGTAAAGTCAATTTGCCGTGTATATTGCAGTGCAATTTTATTCCGATCAAATATTCTATCTACGCCCCATTCTCGTTCAAACGACCTCTCGACACCGCTTAAACCCGCCCAGGCGTTGAAAAATTTCCTGGTAGTTAAAACGTTAACGTCGTTTCAATTTCGAGGTCTTCGAGGACCGCCAGTCCGAGGCTTCAACCCCCGGTGTATGCGCGCATACGCATCCGAATTTATCCCCTTTCGAATTCTACCCCTTCGTGGCCTCGTCGGGAGAGCCGGCAGCCTCAGTCGACCGCCGCGAGCGGCGAAATTGGATTGTTATTCTATTTTCGAAAGCAATTTGCAAGTGTTATCAAAAGTTTTCGGGCCACGCCTGCCATTCTCCGTTCGCAACCCGACCCCTGCGAGTGCGAAGCCGCGCCTCCCGTTTTCCTTTTTACGCTTTTTCCCTCGAAGCCGAGAACGCGACGCATCGGCGCGGCGCCGATGGGGCTCCGCATCTGAATTTCGGATTTCCCAACGCATCTCGCGAAGACGAGCGCGACGAGGGAATCCGTCATGATAAGCTTCTTTTCGAAATTCCGACGACGACGCGATTTCAGCCGCGCGTTTATTGGCCCTTAGACTTCGGCGCGCATTGCTACCTTCGCACAATTTGACGCGGAAAAATAAGCCCGGGCAGACGAAAGAAGGTCACGCAGAATGCATCCGCCACGAATCTCTTCCTTCGAACTGAAAAATATTTGTCACTTCGACATTTCATACTTGTTTATAGACCGACGGTACCGTGATTTTTAAAAGATTACGCGGGTGTGATAAAGTTTTTGATCAGATTCACGATTTAATTCGCTCTATTACTAAGGAGAAAAAAATTAAATCATTATTATTACGCTGCTATGCTCAAGTAAATAAGTTGAAGTTGGAGATCATTCATTATCTATATACCGTCTCAAGGGACAACAGACATTTCCATTTAATCCCGAGACACGTTCTCCACTTTATCTCGCGACTCGGTGCGAACCGTTTTATCCTCGGCTGACGATTGTGGAGATCAACAGATGGTCGTTCGAACTTCAATACTTTTCCAACTTCGTCGGAAGGGAGAAACGTGAAGGACGAGAGTGTCGTCGCGCGAAAAAAAGAAAAAAAAAGAAGAAAAAAAAAAGAAGCCCCGGTGACGAAAAAACGAAAGATGAGCAAAGAAGGAACTCGGAGATCCGTAATTAAAAACAATCCCTTATCCATCGGCTCGCGATGCAACGTACACATTCGCGCGAATCCATTTTCGTCCCGTGGAACGGTCGTATGTAGCTACGGCGGTTATTTCCTAAAGTTTGCGAAGTAATCTTGGATAGATCGTCCGGGATGCTGAAGGGAGATCGAGCCCTTGTGTTGTCAGCACGGCAGAATTTTATCGCCTTGAGAAACTCGCTGTCGCCACCGTAGCGCGAATTTAAGAATGGCATAGGGCGTGTTTGAAATTTCGTGCCAGCGTGGTGTGTCGATAATAGCCGTTCGAGCACGTGAATAGATCGCAAGAAAACTTACGCGAACGAAATAAGACATTAAGAATCTTAATCGTCCAAATTGTATATTCCATTCGTATTTTTATCTCAAATCTAAACGACACTATTAAGAAAAGTATTATCGCGATATATTTATCAAAGTTATTCTGCTTTTATTCTTTTATCTTCTATCTTTGTACCCAAATGCAAAGCGCGCGGTGTTTAATTAAACCGATCCGGCGGGGGAGAGAGGGGGCGATAAAATTACTCAAATTCAGGCACGGTGATCGAAAATGTAGGGAGCAATTTTTCACCTAACGCAGAAGAAACTGACATCAGCGGGAAATTTGTCGAGTGATCGCCGATGGGCTTCCTTGAGATCGAGCAAATCGGATTTCCCGACTTAACGATCAACAAACGTAACTGCGACCGTGGTGTAGTCCCCCGTTGGACCACTCATTCGTTCTCTTCTCTCGTTCCCCGGTTTCGTTGCCTCCGCTTCTGGCAGACTATTCCCACCCTCGTTCTTCTTTCCCCTCGAGCAATGGATGGATGAGTTAAGTAATTCCATTGGACGACTCGGAAAGGGTCCAACCAGTTTTCTCCCAGCCAAGAGTTCGTAACTATGTCAGAGCGTTTTCCCCGACTTCCGAGCCGCGGAATTCGATTTTAATCATTCATCGCGTTCAACCCAAAACGATTTCTTTCCATCCTCCTCCTCCCCCTTTCCCCCCCGGTACCCCGCTCGTTCGCATCCGTCGCGGTAAACGATACCGCGAAGCGGTCTTACGGGTGGTAGTTCACAATAATAAAGCGTGTCCCTCGTTGGGCGGACAGATAATTTACGCCCCAGTTAAGTCCGCCGCAGATTGCGACCGCGACGAGACAATTAAAGGGTGATTTTAAAAAGGAACCTGCAGATGTTGTACGCGGCATAAATGAGAGATGTATTTGCGGGATCAAATGGCAGAGAGCTACGAAACGCAGGCCGGTATCCATCCCTCATTACTTTTTATACGCGCGTGTAAATCTTCTCTTTCTTTAAAAAGATGTAAAGACATCACGGTTATATATATTTGATGGTTTTGTAAAAGAAATATACGTATACTCGTCGCTTTGATTTAATCTTTCTCTTTTTATATATAAATGCCGAATCGATAACTCAAAAGATGGAAAGTTTACGAGAGTAAAAATTGTACGTAACGCGATACGCTCGACAAAAATATTTCGAAGTAGCGTATTCTAAAAGTTACGAGTTAACAATCTGAATAAATTGCGTATTGAGCGCGGCGGCGCGATGCAAAAATCTCTGAAAGTGAATTCTATGGAATTCTGTGAAATAGAGTGTAAGATAACGATGCAATTGCAACTTTTCCGCTTTCTCCGCGTTTCTCCTTTCTTCTTCTTTGCCCGGGACGGTTTATGAATAGATACGAATCCTCCCTTTTGTAAAATTATCGTTCAACGAACACTTCTGGGCCCGAAATCCGCTTCCGCAAAACGTTTTCGAGATCGAAAATCGCGAATAAATCACCGGACTAACTGCAACGTTCGCTTGATCTCCCTGTGGCATTCCTGAAATTTGTATCGCTCTCTCTCCCGTGCATATTATTTTTCGAAAAATACCGACGCGGCTCGGCGGAAATTCGGAGCGAAGCGGGAGGACATACGAGCATCGAGCGAGGCGTAAATCAAATTCGAATGTCCCACGTGTGCGACTGTGTCGCGAGGAAGCGTGCGTGCGAACGGACGCACGGCCGCCGGTGGGAGATGAAATACGTAAATACGCGAGATGAAATACCGCAAAGAACCGGGCAGCAGCTTGCGCGACGAAAAATTCTCCCGGGTGCCGTTTTCAATAGTGTCCAGAGCTATCGGGAATCTCTCTCTTTCTCTCCCACTTTCTCTCTCTCTCCCTTCGGACTCACCGCCCTTTTCGCTCCCTAATCGAATAAATGCTATTGCGTGAACTACGAGGCTGCAACCGAAGACAATTGGATTTTAATTCGATTTCTTTTCTTGTTATCTCTCGTTGTCGTTGCCGGTATTGCGCTATTTTTCTCCTGCATTTTCTTTTATCTATGTAACTCGCTTTCTTCCGATAGTCTGTGAGACGAGAGAGAGAAAGATAAAGAGAGAGAGAGAGAGAGAAGAGGGCACGCGGTGGTTCCCGGGTTACAGTGTTTCCTATGATCTCAAATTTCTGGCAAGATTGGATTACGGGGCTTCTCAGTGCTCGCAAAGAACGGGCGCTCTTTATTATTTAATCGATCGTGGAATTAAAACGGAATTCAATTACTATGTCGAGGTGAAACGAGTATTCCCCGCTGTCCGTCCGCAATTACTCTCGTTTTTCCTTGTAAGATCCGTATACGACGCTCGCCAGTGAGTAAACCGAGTTTACTCGGAGGATGCGCCGGTCGAATAGTTTTCCGCGATTGGACACGACGATTTAAAGACTTCTTCAACCCAAACCGAAGAAAAAGAAACCAGATACGTACGATACCAATAGACGAAAAACTTCGAGAAGAAATTTTATCTGAAATACAGGAAGCGTTCTTGATTTTTAAAGGCTCAATTATTTCCTTTTTTATTTTCCTTTAATTTGCTATTCTACCTTCGCGCGTAACTGCACTCGCATCCGAAGCGTACGATTATTTTCCAAGAGTTTTTAATTCGCGTTGAATGCGCCGCTGCTGTCGGGAGCATATTCACGCTCGCGGTGGTCATTTGGAAGCGGCGCACCGAAGGCACCGCGATTATCCGCAGGGCGTCGAAAGCCGCAGCCGCAGCCGCGGCCGCCGCCGCCACGCTTGAACTAATATTTAAGCAGCGGCTTAAATCGGCAAATGTAGTCCCAGCGGTTAAAACGACGTTGTTGCGAGCTCCGTCCGGTCGCGGATTAACCCAATACCATCCACTTTCGAAATTAACTGGAGCCCCGCGCGTATCTCGATTCCGCGGTCGACGCGGAACGAAGATCGGACGCGACGGCGAGGAAAAAAACCCGCGGTGTATACGCGACGATGAAATATTCACCGCGCGAACGATTTTCCATTTGCATCTTTTAATAGTCGGCATTAGTACGTATCAATTATGACAGACTCGAAATATAAATTTCACATAATATAATATAATATGGCCACGTAGTCAGCCATCTTTTGCGTCATCGATAACGTAAGCGATCAGGCGATCCACGTACCTCCCCTTCCCCGCTCGACCCAAGCCCGCTACGCACTAGCAACGCATTGCACGAACGAATTATTACCGTGAATCTTACATCCATCGCTCTCTACGTATCGCGAATGCATGCCCACACGATACAACACGGTTCTCGTTCGCCGAATTTAACTCTCGCGAGCTCTCACCGAACGGATTGACGACGGAGAGACGTTGAATATTACGCACGCATTAATGACGATAGAACTTACTTGGAAGGAAAAGAAGACGGTTGTGGTAGCTCCCCGGGTGCGGACGATTGCGGGGAGAAGGTACAATTTAACGCCGGATTACTTCTAGCACACCGATTATGCGGTCCTTTTTCGGAGACGGACAGAGGACTGCCGCGTACGCGTTAACCGCTTGAACGACAACGAAGCAATGGAAGGAGAAATGGCTACCGCCCGCACCGCGCGGACCAGCAGTATCCCCCACTCCTATCCCCACCATCTACCAACCTTCACGCGTTACCTCGTCTATTTCAAACGCAACTAAATATGTATTATAAAAGAAATTAAATATACGTCGAATATTATATCTGTGAACTGATTCGATTACGGTAAACGCCACCGGCGTTATAGCTGCGGTGCTATTTAAGTTTATACGTAAACAATTACCTTAAGTTTCAGCGCTTAAAATAGGATCCCCCGTCTATTTTCCGTGTTAAGCTGGCAATTTCGCATTTTCCCTTGATCATCGAGGAAAACAATAACATGAAGCAGACGCGCGCGGCAAACATTCTTTATAAATTAATTAGCTTGCGTGAAAAGGAAAGGAGCACAATCACCGGCTAACGTATAACGTATAAACTGGCGGCTAATTGCCCGCCAAATCGCCGAGGTTGAACCTTCGTGCACCGGCAGAGAACGTGCTGCAACGGAGAGGAAAAAAAATCCCCCTCTCCCCCCTTAAAAAAAAACAAAAAAAAACAACGATGCGGTAGAAAATTGAGAAATAACGTTGCCCTCTATCTCCCTGAAAAACTCGACGACACTTCACCGACTAACTTGATTTACGAAATTTCCATATTTATGCAGACGATCCTCCCCATCTACGCGAGAGCGCCCACCGCTCGCCATCCATCCGTTCGCGTTGTATATACCGACGATCCCCCCGACCTGCGTGTTCTCTCCCCCGCCGCCCCCGCTTTTCTCGCCGGAATCGCCCCGGGGTCAAAAAGGGAAAAGAGTGAGGGAGTGAGAAAGAGAGAGAGAGAGAGAGAGAGAGATGGATCCTCCCGTCCATGATTAATTTAAACGTGCGAACGTGAAAAAGCGTTCTGATCCTCAATCGCTTTTCGACGTTGTGCGAAATATCGGGAAAACAGGGGTCGGTTTCCCCTCCTGCCTCCCCCACCCCCTTCCGTGAAATTGCGTTGACATCCAGGAAAAAGATCCAGCGCGTTAGAGGGTGCCCGCTTGCATATTCGGAAAATTGATGAAAGCCCTGCATAATTCATGCCGGCACGAAAGACACGCTGTTTCGCCGGATATGAGAACGCTGCTCGAATCGACGATAACGATGTAACAGTAATTGCAAGCGCGGTGCGTTAAGACAACGCTCGATGTTTAGAGATTAACGTTTTTTCTTAGATCGATCAGGTCGGATCAAAATTTAATTTTAAAATTAAAAAGAAAAAAAAAACATATTCTTCACAGATTTTTAACACGATGGAGAGAAATATTTAAACCCTTTAAAAAAATTATAAAACTAATCTGCCTTCGTTCACGTCGTCTTATAATTTACATTATAAATTTGCATTGTAAATTTGTAATTTTTTACTATTCAATTTCAACGCTATTCTTTTTCGTATCGCGGGAACATAGAACGGAAAGCAGTAAGAAAACACTAAGGAAGATCGAACGCTGCTAGTTTCCGATAAACCTTCCGTCGCGCCGGTTTAGCCGACGAGAAAATTGCCAGCTTCATTCTCTTAATCTCTCAATCATGTGGAAGGTTATAAGTAGTTCCCGTGAAATGGAGTGCAATATTAGCATGGAGCAATCGGCTCTAACCGAGTTTAACAAATACACTTCACCGTCGAACGACTTCCCGCGTTTCCCTACCCGGCTTTATCTCTCACTTGATTTTTTTAACACCCCGACATTTGTCCTTCTCTCTCCAAAACTTCGTTTCCGCTCCTTTCCGGCAAACAGGTTTCCAAACCCCTCGTCGGATTATCGTGTCGAACGGTACACACTCGCTATTCGATATCGTACACATCGACGTTTTACCGTCCGCAAACGCGTTCCTCAAACATAAAGTCGCAAATACATTTTCAGAAATGAGAAAGAAAAAACTTTCAAATTTTGTAGCGTCTGTCCGTAAAAAAAAAAAAAAAATATCTAACAAACCGCTACATCCGGTTCAACGCGAGAGATACCCACGTGTGTGTGTAATATATATTATATATTCGAAGGGTAGGTAAAACGCCAGTGTACACCCTTCGCGCGGCTCATCCAATATTTACCTGACCAGACCATTGAATATTCTCTCCTAGCAATACATTCGGAGTACGACGTAATGCCCGTCGTCGTTGGCGTTGCCCGAGGAACTTGGTGTATACAGGGTGTCGTCGATCAACAAGTTCCACGATTATAGTGCACACAAATTGACTCGAGGACAAGTTTCACGCGATACAATATTCGTTTTTAACAAAAGCCCAATTAAAGTAACAACGTCACCCAGCGGTTCACTTTGCGTCGCGCAACAACATATGTAGAGCATCTAAATCGTTCGTGTCAAAAAATCGAAAAATAAAATATCTCGATCCCGTCGCTAACTTTTTTTTTTATCTTTCTTTTTGAAAAAAAATTCCGCTCGGAAAGAAGGAAAGGTGCTCGTTCAATGACACCGCGTATATACGTGAAAACCACGTCAAGTATCGACTGAAGGGCCAACGGCGAGCGGGAGGTTGCTTAGGGTAGGTGATATCGAATTTTCACCCCATCTGAGAGCACTCGAATTAATACTGCACGCGACTGCAACCGACCGCGCTTGGCCACGAATACGGAAGGTCGCGGACCATTCTCGCGGAACGAAAGTCGATCTCGTGAGAGATCTGCTTTTAACCGCATCAAACATTTATCGTTTTTGCGTCCGTATAATCCTCCGCGGTGACAAAACGTCAATGCTGAAACTCGACAACGTTGTTTCGCTGCGACACGACGGTCCGACGTTACGGGGGATTCGCCGCGAGGACGGATTTCACAAAGCAAGATCGTTTTTCTAACTTCTTAGCTTTCTCCGTGTCATCTCCTGCCGACATAACACGCCGCGTAATCATGTAACTCCCACGGAAACATCGATATTCCAAGAACGTAATAACAAGATCGGAGCCGCTGTATGAGAGGAATGCCAGTAGTAAAACCACGACGAAAGAGCGTACGTATGTTCGGTTTAATTAGGACGCGACAGTAATATCACGACGGAAATACCGCGGCAAGAAATCGTCGAACGGAGCCGCATCATCTTTATTCGTACCGCAGTTAACCCAGTTTCCAAGATCAATATGGTCTCATTACGACGACGTTGGTGCAACACATCTTTTATTTTCGTTGCGAGCTTAGATATCTCTCGTGCGTTATGATTGTCATTATTATCTTACGTTTCACTTTATACTTTATGCAATTCGCGGTATCTCTTAAGTAGAAAAGGACCCCGTTTGACAAATGTAGATAAAAGACCAAGGAAAAAGAGAAAAAAAACCGTGCGCAATATATATATATATATTTTTTTTTTAAATAATCGTCCAATTAATTTCCGGACTTTCAATAATAAAATTATAAGTAACGATAAACAAACTGAAATTCGATCGATAACGCGCGCGATAATAAATTTTAATTGGAGAATTGCTAAATGAAATTTGTATATAAATTAAAATCTATCAGTTCGGACGCGTTTAGCTCCAATTTATTTATCATTAATATTTTATCGTTTTAAAATACTGAACGTGTTATCCTTAATAAACACACACGTGGCAGTAATTGCGCAAGTTCGCAGCGAAAGTATCAAAATCTATTTATTCGAAGGAAGTTGCCGTAAATAAAAACGGCCGGGGGGGATTAATGATACATAACGCAGCGTGATCGAGGTGCACGGCCGGCGTAATCCAATAAATATCTCGAAAATATCGAAAGCGCGGCAAATATTGGCAAGTTTAGTAGTGAGCTATGGCCAAATAACAGTGTTATTTTTAGAGTAAGCTAACGGTGTTATTTCATCTGAGTAAATATCTGGGGGAGAAGAATCACGCGTCGTGTCGGAGTTAACGCGATTTCTTCAAACGCGCGCGCGGCAGATCAAAAAGGGCGCGCGGTCCTTTCTTCGAGCGGTTACCGCAGATTTCGTCCCAAGTCGTGGCGACGCCGCGAATTTAATCCAACAGTTTGCCCGGCCCGGATTTAATCAGGATGTCTGCCGCGGATCGATTCGATCGCGAGTCTGAGGCTTTCGTTTCGTCCCGTAACCCGCGAATAAACTGCGACGAAAACAGCGGCTGGTCTTTTAAACGAGTGGCAGAAAAAAACTTTCGTTATCATCCGGCACAATGGCGAGCCAAGGCTATGGTATTCAGATAACGTCGTTACGTTATGTGGTGTAACTACCGCGCCGCTTTTAATTCGCTGACCGTTAATTGCCCACCTATTATTATAACTTATCTGCGTTTCAATTTTGCTTATAATTTCAGCATACGTTGCAACGTACGTGTAATTTTTATTTTTTTTTTTATTTTTTATTTCTTTTTTTTATCGTTTAAAAATATCGCCGCATCAAACGTATACGATTAATACTCCCGATCGGGTAACGAAACGCAACCACTTGACGTAATCGACTGGTCCGCTTTATCGGAATTATTAACGGAAAAACATACGAAGTAACAATTTTGCGGCGCTAAAAAACGCATCTCGATCAAAGAACGCGAGCGTACGAGAACATTACGGACCGATAAGCCGACCAATAATTTTCACGGTAATTGATTAATTAATTCGATTCACTGGAGTCGGAATATGCTTGAATAAAGCCGCTAATACACGTATCAATTAATAAAGCTAACCGAGCGTCGATAACACTTTGTGTAAGTATCGCGAGTCGTTCGAATTCACTTTGTGACCGGTATCGCCGCGAATTCTCAGACCAAGATCGAGGCGGTTCACCGACGAAGAAGAGTTCAAGCTTACTTACGATTCCCGCCCAATATCTTATTTC
Organism: Cardiocondyla obscurior; assembly: GCF_019399895.1. Taxonomy (NCBI): domain Eukaryota; kingdom Metazoa; phylum Arthropoda; class Insecta; order Hymenoptera; family Formicidae; genus Cardiocondyla; species Cardiocondyla obscurior. The sequence goes on from NC_091867.1 coordinate 8,704,299, forward strand.
CGCGCGATGTCATGCGTTATGAAAGCGGTTATTTTGACGGCGCCGATAAGCGACTTGTTTCCCAGCGTTTCATCGAGGGTAGTATCGATCCTCCGGCTGATCATTAAATATTGACAATGCAATTTGGCACTAGCAGAATGACGTTCCCGGCAAATGCAGCAAATTTCTGCATCGAATCGAAGTGGACTGAAAACCCGTCTAATTAATTATTGCCGTGTTATTGGTCCCCGTTATTGAAATTCTTGCGTCTCTTGTGCCTCCCCGGACCGTAAAAAATCTTGAAAGTAAATAATCACGTACGTTGCAATTAATAGGTATATTAATTATGCAGATATCTATAATTTTTCGTACTGTCGCGAGTGTGCAATTTTTTTTTTTGTTTCTCTCTCCCGCTGATCGTCAAAGTTATTCGCATTTTTCTACGCACGATGGAATAAAGAGAACGTTGATCGCGGAGGGGAAAGTAAAACAGAACACGTAACGAAATAATGCAGAAACATTTCCAGCGGCTTCTTTCTTACGCTTCCCATCCGCACTTTTATTTTATTTCCCCGACGGTTACATATACGAACGCCACGACAGGATTTATTTGGCGAGCTTTTCGCGAGTGGCATCTGCGCGCGTCGACTCGTGAAACTTGCACGAGGTTGTTTCTCGCCCCGAAACTCCACGGTTCTCTTCCCTTTCTTTTCTTTTTTTTTTAATTTTTTTTTCTTTCGGGTTTTTTTTCTACGGTCTTTCCATCTGCGCCCGCGTATCCCTCCCGACGGTCACGCTAATTCCACCGTTAATTGAATCGTTTTCTTGCACGTCCAATTTATCGTTGATTCGCCACGATGCCCGGCGAAAGCAAATCCTTGAACTGTCCGATACAAACGATAGTGCAAATTACTAATCGGACGAATTCTGGAAGGCAGAATTATGCGCGAATTGAAAATGCGAATTAAATGCAGAGGTAAAATTTACTCAAACGTATCCGCTGAATATGACGTTTCCTGTACGACGTGATTTTTCGCAAGCGCTACCGTTTCCGGAATTAATATCTCGGTGGGCGGTTTTTATCATTCGTATAATAAAAGTGCGCGGTGGCGTCTGTGTGCTTTAGAGTTCGCCGCGACAACTTGAAAACGCAGTTTCCGCTTCATTGAAACAACGTCAAGCTTGATATGCAATATCCAGTGCATCACGAAAACGACATCCGACACGACATTTCGTTTTACTGAACATTTCACCTGGTACACAGAAATGCACTCATGAGAGTCTCCAAACGATACTGCCGGATGTTACATTTCACAATCATATCGAAATGTCCCGGTACAACTGATTCATTAGACGCAGAAATCGGCAAGTTACGACCGTGTCGACTCCTTCGGTATATTATCATTTAAGCTCGACGTCAAATCTCCGTCGCGGTTATTAAAACAGCCGGGCTCGCTCGACGGCGATAGAAATAAATTTCGGGATAACAGCGAGACGGATAAAGGACCGACAAAAGAGACTGGCGGCGATTTAAGACGATTTAAATTTCTCGCAGCTCTCTGGAGCACAATTACATCGGGCGTAATCGAGAAGAGTTGCGGTAACCGCGCGGTCGGAAAGGCGGCGGGAGGTAAGAGACGAGGGCGGCGAAGAAACGCGGATAATTGCAGACGGTGGCGATTCTCTCGTCGCGACGAAACACACGTTAAACAGGAATTTTATCTTCTCTATTCTGAATAAATCAAATCGTCGAAGTATAGAAATATGTCTGAACCCAAAGGCGCGAAGGTATTTCTTCATTAAAAGTAATACTCGCACGTCGGAAAATAGTGCGTTACATCGGCGACGTATTAAGCGAGGTATCCGCAAAGCAGGCGGAATGAGAACAGCCGGGGCTGTTAATCGGAGGACGGCCGCAATATAAATGTTAACCTCAGCGATTGAGGCGCGGTTGTTTTGATCAGCGTTTAACGCGTTTCGGCGAGCCTGGGGAAACGCTCTCGTCGCCAATACAATGACACGTCAGTGCTATTGACGAAATAGTCCGTCAGTGGTGAGGTAACACGTCGCCCGCTGCCTATCGATATTCTGTTTCAACCGAGACGCGTTCCCATTTGCCGCGCGTTAAATTCTGTCGATGTCGCGGCAAAGCTCGAAGGAAAATTCCCGGAAAATCGCGCGGCTCCGATCCGCGCAAATGTTACTGAAATAAATCGACCACGTGGCCGTACGATCTACTTTGAATTTCTTACACCCGTGATTAAACGAACGAATGATTTATTCTCGCCATTGTCTCTTATCCTCCACGTAAACATAAATGGGTATACGTAGCAGGAATTTAAAATGTCAGATTGAACATCTTTTTCTCGCATCAAACGGGGTAACGACTGCATAATGCTCGAGATCGATGCTAAAGATGCTAAATTTTGCTCTTTCCACGACCGCGTATTACGAGAAGAAAAAAAGGAAAAAAAAAAAAAAAAGAAGAAGAAGAAGAAGGAGATGAGAAAACGCGCCCCGCGAGATGGAAAAGAAGAAAAGCAAGTACTTCACCCTCTCCCCTCGTCTTCCGCCGCTGGTAATTTAACTCAACCTTATCGAAGTTTATCGCGGCGGTTCTGATAGGTTTGCCCCATAATCCACTGCTTCGTTTCAAGCTGGGGAAACCCATTAAGGTAGCAGTTGCAACACAGCGTGCGCGAGAACAAAACGAGAAAGCAAGAGCAAGAGAGGTGGGCCGCCTTTCGCATTCTCTCTTCCTCGCCAGAGTGATTAATGTGAATGGATAAAGAAACAAAAAAATAAAAAAAAAGGAAGAGAGAGAGAGAGAGAGAGAGAGAAAAAAAACAAAAAAAAACGCAAGACCCAGTAAGGTGGGGAAAGCGAGGGATGATGGAAAAAAGGAACAACAAATCTGGCGCGAAGTGCAGCCCCGCGTGACCGTTGTTCTCTCCTTTTTTTTCTTCTTTTTTTTCTTTCTCTTTTCTTCCTCTTCCCGCTTTCCCTAGACCAGGGCATCACTGCGCCCGATGAAAATGCGCGTTTCGTTAAAATCGTTGGGAACCGCCGGGCGCTCGCGCTTAATTGCAAGCTGGATTAAATACGACGGCCCTTTTCACGAGTCGCGAAGGAGGTGTGGAAGATTTCACGCATTCTGGTGCCGGGACAATTTATGGCATTTCGTGAGGCGACTGATGTCGCAGATTTCTGAAACATCTCTATCTGAACGTGACGCGAAGAGGAAAGAAATTCGAGCTATTTCAATTGTCGGAGCGATTATAACGTTGCGCGACGAGATTGTCCCACGTCGATTCCGATCCCCATCGAGCGCATTGTAACGAAAATAATTTACCACCCTCGTTAATATGTAATCCCTTTTCGCACGATAAAAATGCCGGAATTCCTATATATCTGATTCATCCGCGGCCGGATATGGCCGATTACCGTTTATGATAATCGGCTCGCCTGCCGTTTTGTCCGATTTCGCGAGCGAACGGTCTGTTACATAATTAACGATGAATTTTCATACATGAATATGAAACATGGCTAATGAGAACATTAATATTGTCCGTTCCCCATATTTTGTCGTTCATCCCTTCTCCGATTGCGGCCTACATTAGAATCGAGCGAACCGTAAAGTCCCGGCACGTATACGCTCCGAAAGAGATATCCTCCGCAGATTTCGAGGATTAAAAAAAAAAAAGAGAAAAAAAAAAAAGAAGAAGAAGATTCTGATAGATTATCGCGCTTGTCTCGCAAGCGCTCGCCGTTTCCGGCGAGTTTCCTTAACGCGTTAAATTCCACGCCGGACGATTGACGAAACTTTATTCCGATGCGCGAGAAGCAACGTGCAATTACACGCGAACACGACCGGGAAGATTTATCGCGCCGGTAAATTTTATTACACGCATATACGAATGTATGGATGAACACCAATTAATCGTGGGGGATTTAATTAATCTAACGTAACGCGGCGCGGAAATAACCGGATGCGGGATTATTGTGCGGGACGCGTACCATTTTGCGCGTTGCTCCCTCGATGATAATCTCCCCTGATTATCTTTTATTCCTCAATAATAACGTATCCCCTATTACCCACAGTATTTCCCTCCCAAAGAAACGCCGGCCTCTCCGATACGCATTGTGAGCAATAATCCGTTCTTGGACGCGCGATCATGCGTTGGTCAGCGAGTTTACTATAGTTATTCATACGCCTACCATTAGCGAGTACTGCAAGTCACGACGGCTTATTGTAACATCTCGCTTTTTCCCTATCAAGTTAAACCTACGTGCAGTCCATTTGAAAATATACGCCGTATAAAGAAAAATCAAGAGCCCCCGGCAATCCGGTGTAATCGCAGCCTGTCTTTATGCGCATTTTAATAATCGCAACGTGGGACGTGATTTGTTTACTTCCCGTAACGATCGACGATTTTATTTTAAAATATCACCGTAAAAGACCGAGGCGTCGCCTCGGGCTACAATAATCTGATGCGTTCTTCTTCTCGCTCGTAAATAAAATACTTTTTAAAGCCCGAGAAAGCGGCCGGACCCACCTCGAAGCACGTGACAATTTTGAATAACGACGTTTCGAAGCGCGACTTCTTCTTCGCGCGTGTTTTACTGATATTGCTACCATTTTTAGGGGGGAGGGAGAAGAGGGTTTTTACGTGAAAATTAAATTTATGATACGAGTGTTAGGCTATCGCGCTGCTTACGACTCGTAAATGTTGCAGCGAAATCGATATATCGACGAATATCTTTCTCGGCTTATATTTCTTATCCATTTGCTCCTTAATGCATATTTTAATACGTTCTATATCTTCTTAATGCGATTGTATTCCGGTGCCGTTCAATGTTACAATCGTTATATGGACATTTTTTTAACGCTTGGAAACTTCGGGCTTTCTCTTTCTGTATCATTGTCTCCTTATCTGGCGGAGTTATAATACCGCGCTAGCTCCATTTGCGTGGCGCCTATAGTTAACCAGAAACTGAGTGTGCACGGTTATCTTTTTGGGGCACACCTCACGCCCGGCGAGAGTGAATGCCAGAGGCATCGGGGCGGAACGAGAGGAAACCAGATTGGGATGCTCTGCGCCAAAGTATCCGTCGTGACGACCGACCGGGTGAATTGAAATTTTGAAACACGTCGATAGCGAAGAACTCGACTTTTCGATTCGTTTCCCCGCGGCGTATATTTAACAAGCGAACTTTCTAAATCAATAAAGCGCTATTTTCGACTCGTTTAATATTAAAAATCGAAACCGCGGCCGACAGAAGCCCCGGGCTACATTTTTACTAGAGTAGAATCGCGAAACCCGTCCAAGAATAACAATTTTGCCACAAGTTTACCACTTTTTCGAAACAATCCCTAAACATGAATGTTTCATATGATTCTTCGCTTCGCAGCAACCTTGTTTGCCAAGAAAGAGCTATTATATATATTTCACGGAAAAAGAGAAAATAAAAAAAAAAAAAAATAAAAAAAAAGGGAAAAAATTTTAGTTCAAAAGGGTCGAAGGTTTATTTTAAAGAGGTAAAGATCGTTGCGTTCGTTTCGATCGCTCTCAAAGTTGAAGTTAAAGTGCTCGAAGGCAAACAATGCCGATAACTGCGAAAGAAGGAGAAGCCTGCTCGATGCAAAATAAGTTTTATCTTCCTCGGGATGATAAATACCTTCCGCGACAGAGAGGGTTGCAACGTATAGCGAGGTACATGTCTTAAGGGTCGTTCGGTGACCCTTTTGTCAGTTCGAACCCTCCTCTAAATAGAACTCGACCCCTCTTCGAATCTGATCTTCGTGATTCTCTCCGACATATGTAAGAACGCGGGGGATCGTAAGTGTGATGATATCTCATAAATATAGAGCATACAGTAATTGGAAAAATAATCGAAAAATAAACAATTCCATTCTCGCCAGAAAGTAATTCCGACAAGAATATCTCTTACTTCCAAAGTGAATTCACCTTCTTGTAATAATAATCCACCGTAATTATATCAAATCGCTTTTAACTTCGTTATATTTATTTCAATTTCAATTTCGTACACATCTTTATTTTTTTTTTTGTTTTTCTTTTCTTTTTTTTTTTCGCGTCACGTGCTCTGTTTAATATTCCATCGGCGTTAAACTCAAACTTTAATAATTGCTACTGATGGTTTCTCTTCTTAACGTCGTATATAATGCATAAGCATTCCAAGTATATATTGACGCACTATGGAAGATTTATCGTCGTAAACGAAGTACACACGGACAAGTACAAACTAAGCTTGCGAAAGCTGCTTTACCAATTGCCCGCAAAAATGAATTTTGCACGAGACGCTCAGAAATTTCTGTTAACCACGGTCGAAGGGACTCAGGGGTGGAGGGGCTGCACGGGAAGCGCACTTTAAGCAGCCTTCCGCATTTAATAATTAGGCAGCCTCCGGTCACGAGAAGGAAATGTGACCGGCACTTCTCCAAGAATATTTATATATGTATACATATATATACATATATAAATATACACATACACATACATATATAAATATTCTTGAAGAAGTGCCGGTCACGTACATATATATATATATGCCAACACGCGCTTCGTTAATTAAATATCTCAATTTTCCGAGCCACGTTCCACACTCGCCCGCGACATTTCTCGATTAATATTGCAAACACGTTGCTTGCTAACTGCATTCGCGGAGAGATCAAGAGGAACTTACTTAAGACGGTAATATCGAGTTCTGAGGTGAGCGACAGACGGCACGACACACTCCGATAATATTGGAAAATTACGAAGGACCCACACCGCGAGCTATCCCTAGGGTTGTTAACAAACCTCGACACCCTCTTTCCCTCCCTTTCCGCGTATCGAGCCCCTTCCGCCCCTCATTTCGCTCTTGCTTTCTCGCTTTCGTAGATAGAAGCATCGGTGGGGCCGACGTATCCTCGGGGACGTGCTCTAAGTCCTATTTCATTGGACTTCGCTGGGAGTTCGGAGTCTCTGAGTTTCTGATGACTCGCGAAACTCCTCCAGACGCCTATAAACGGATATATTTATTGCCTGGTTCCTCGAAAACTCGTTCCTTTGGTCGGCTAGTCGATTTAGTAAATGAGACCGAAAGTGGATTGCCCGTCACCGACACCGACGTACTCCTGATCTTGTTCGAGGAAAAAAACTCAAAGTGTTGTCCGCCAATTCTTATTTTGTTCCCTCCGCGAGCGACAATTCACGCGTGACTTTTCGCAACGACGAAATATACCGCGCGAGCACGAAAATGAGAGGAGTAAATTCGTCTTACTCGTTAGAATTATCCTATATAATAGATTAGCGTAGTAATTTATAATTCAAAGCAGCTTATACTCTTGAAAATTAAATATTAATATTCCGAATTATTCTTGTAGTTATTATACCTCCGTCTGTTTTAAATTTTAAAATTACAGGCGTAACGAAAATAATCATATTCGTCGATTAATATAAATTTATATACATTTCTTTTTTCCCCTATCACATCCGCAATGATGTGAAATCCATCGTAAGAAGCACGGATTGCGTGCATAAATATATGCATTACGTGCTCCCACTACAAATAAACCGCATTAAAAAAAAAAATTTTTTTAATAGAGAAAGAAAACATACGCGTACACTGGACGAGATTCGGTGCAACCAGGCTTGAAAAAAAAAGTACGCCGTTTAAAAAAGCAGATCGGGAAATCGACGGTGCAGGGTCAGAGCGCGAGGGTATACCGAACGCGCTTCCATGTGCGGGGCTTATCCTTTTCCAGGCGATTTACGTGCGAAGTTCGCGTGGAAGGAAGCGAATCGTTTATCACGCGGAGAGCTAATAGATAACACGGCGGTTACGTGTTCGAGCCTCGATCGGCGCCCAGCCACCGTTCCCTTACCCCACCTCGCTCTCTCTCGTTCTCTCTTTCACTCTCTCTCCCATCCACCCTTCGCTCCGCCGTGCACTCTAACCCCGAGAAATTCACTTTATCTGTCTCGATCGGGGAGCAGTACCGCGCAGTTCGGTCCTACAATACCGGATTTACCCCGAACTTCGAGATACGATGTACCGGATGTGCGTAACTCTTTACACAGCGGGATCCTTGTTTCGCGAAGCGCACGTGTAGCGCGTGTACGTTAAACGCGCTCCTTCTGAAAACGAGGAGCCGGCCCCCCTCCGCTTATCCGTAATATTCATTCGCGAAAAATACAGGCCGCAGCTCACGAAGCGTGTAGTTAAAATAGCGCACAGAGAAAATTAAAGAGTTAAAGTGTGATAACCGCGTCACGACGCTAAAAACGCGCTTGCAACGGAAGCGTCGAAGTTGCGAGCGACTAACTTTCATCAAGAATCCTTTATCAGCGCCCGTCAACGACCCCCGGAAGAACAGCAGACTGCCAAATGGCTTATGCATGCGCGGGGGAGGGCGGGGAAGGGGAGGGGGATGGAGGTTGCCGTCGGATTTTATGTCACGGAAGAGAGTGCGACGCGACGCGACGCGAAGAGTGGACTTTACGCAACGACCGTTTTATGATGTCCTTTTCGCGACAATATCCCATTTATGGAGCGCATCTGAAGAAGCCGAGTCGTTGTCCTCGGTGGGAAAAAGAAGGGAAAAAGAAAAATAAATAAAAGAAACACACCGACCTTTCCCAGCAGACAGTCGTAACTACTGTTTTTTTTTTCTTTTTTTTCCCCCCTCGGTGTCTCACAATTAATCTAACGCGCCCCGGATCGCGTTTTTCTTTCTTTCTTGAAATGAAATTAATGAGGCTTTACTCTGAGCGATGCAAAAAGGGACGGAGAACCATTTTTTTTCGTACAGCGAACTTTATTCCGCCGAGACGTCTATGTGAAAAAATAACGCGGGGCTTGATAATTAATTCGCAATAATTGCACAGATCAAGCTGTATATTAGTAATATCATTAACATGAAATGCGCAATAATTAATGATGTTAATTTACATTACAAAAGGATAAATCGAGAGGCCGTATTGTTCGAATAATTTACGCAAATAATTTACACTTGTGCGAAATTATCCATAAAAGCAATAAATCGTAATAAAATATAAATCAGACATTATTACTTTGCATTACAAAAATAAGAAAGAAAGAGAGAGAGTGAGAAAAAAAAAAGCGTTAATTTAATCGATATTACGCGCGAATATTACAAAAGTATCAAATAACAATCATCGTAAGGCGTGATTAATTTGCGTTAAAGAAAATCCGCCAGCCGTCAAGCGTGAAACGCGATAGGGGGGCTTTGATTCCCGCTTGATAGTGAAAAATGCGAGTCGAGAAGCACTCCGAGCGAGTGCAACGAGTGTAATAGAGCGTGCTCGTGGTTTTACGTGGAAAAGCGAGCGGGAGTGGAAGGATAAGAAAAGAAGGGGGCGAGCTATTTTCACGCGTCACAGAGATGGTAATTGAGTCGTGTGCCGCACGAAAGATCGAGTCACCCTCCACTCACTGAGACACGAGAAGAGATTCAAAGTGACACGCGCGTGCACATGCGACGTACCGATTGAGATGCCAATGCGAGAGCTAGGTTTTAGAGTTAAATCTTTCGTTAAATTTACCTCCTTCATTCAAATTTACCTTCGAAACGTTAATGCAATAAATACAATTTTAGAACATTGTTATATGAATTACAGCAAAGCTTGACTCTTGAATCTCGTTTCGCTTGACAGGAGGTTCTTTTTAGCTTCCATCTTACATTTTTAAAAACGTGAGGACGTTAAACTCTCCGAGCAATTTAAAGAGCAGATCTATAATTATTTTCCGGTACTGAAAATCAAGTATCGGCTTTCACGTCGGCACGTGTGCGATATTTGCACTTTTCATACGTTTCGCTCTTCGCTCTCGTTTCCGATGCCTCCAACGCGCTTCCGATGTCGACGAACGAATGGTATTTCCGTGCGGTGAATCGCGCGGAATCTATTTTCGCGACGGAGTGACATATTCGCGGCTGAGCCGCTCAATGACGGCGGAAGCCGGCGCGCGGGTAAAAGTAATCTATCATAGAGGCATTCCGCCCTCAAGATATTTCGACGAAGCTAGTAAACTAAGGCCGCGTAATCCGAGCGCGAATAAACGCAAGAATAATAACAGTAATAAAAATTGAAAGCAACGCGGCTGCTGACGAGTTTATTAATTTGCGGTAATTTTTTTTTTTTTTTTTTTTTTTTTTCTAAGCGTCGAAAAGAAAACCGAACTTATTTTATGGCGATTCGAAAGCAAAGCACATAATCTATATGTAAAACACCGAAACGACGTTACGGCACTTTTGTAGCCCTTTATGGCCGCTCGCGTGCTGCTAGTAGCGAGTTGGTTAAAGGGCCACGAGCTGGAAGTGTCAACCCAAGGATTCTGCCCGGAGAAACGGTTTTCGCGTACGTTACGTTCTCTCGGAAATTCGCCGTCCAGGAAATCGCGAGGGCGAGAAACCGCCGTGCGCAACGTACGCTTTGATGTCCTGGTGAACAACGTAAGCTCCGCGACACAAAGGCGAAAGCCCTGAGAGAAGAAGGCCTCAGGTTCACAAAGGAAACACTTCGCGATGAGGCGTTTTCACGCAGGAAATCGCCCGAAGATGAGAGAGAAACAGTCACCCCCCCGTCCCTCCCCCTCTACCTCGTGGCACGCGGACTAGATATGAATTTCAGGGCGCTGCAGGGGTTACCGCGTGAATATTTCATCAGGATATTGTGCGAGCATGTCCCTGTCAACTGGAAACATTAATTCAAATTACTTCGATCGAGCCCCGATTTTAACCAGTATTATTAATGATTCATATTAGCGAATAATTACCATTAGCACGCTGAATTTGAGGTGTTAATCCTTCCATTTGTAATATGCGCTAAAATATGTAATATTACTATCACTATGATCAATTTCGTTGATTGCGTGTTTACACGGCCTTGTCAAAAATGCAGACTTTTACCTCGGCGAATGGATATTCGCGCGCAGAGGATTAACGGCGGAGTACATAAATTTACAATCTACATATATGTCATATATTTACGAAACGGCAAAACAAAGAAAAAAAAAAGCAAAAAGAAAACGTTTAGAACATGCGCCAAGTGCGTGAATACGTAATGCCGGAGGTAAAAGACGTTGCGAGGTACTCGCAAAGTAGTAAGGAGCTTCCAATAATGAGATGGAAAAGAGCGCCGGGACCCGGAACGAGGAAATAAATGCTAATGGTCAGCTTGTTCGTCGGCATGCCGGGAGCGTGTCGCGCTCTAACGATACCTGGAGGCGTGCGCCGCTGATAAGACCCGTTTGCCCCCGCATGTTTGCGCGTGGAATAAAGATAAGCCGATGCGTCATGGCGTCGCGCTGGCTGATGCGGGTCGTAAGTCGGTGGGCTCCACGTTTTTTAAAACAATTGCGATCGTTAAGTCCGCCGTGCGCAATGTACCGTATCGATGATACGGTGGAAACATGAAACCGTCCGGAACGAAGAAGGATCTAAGGCATTATTAGGAGGCTCCGAATGCAACACGCGAGTCGACGACGCGTCTCGGCTCGCAGTCATCTTTTGTACCTTTCCGCTATATACCCTTTCGCACCGCGCTTTTAAATCGGCGGCCGTGACGCACGAGACATGTTGATTCGCTCGAATGAAACACGGTGTAAAGAGCCGAGTGATCAAACCCTTTTACGATCCGCACACGAGAGATTGAAAACGACGACAATCGATACGCATTAATAACAAATTCTGTCGTAACATTCGACGAAATAAAAGCGGTCTATTCTGCTTCCCTTTCAATTTGTTGCCGCTCAAACATGCATAAACATTACGCCGGAATGGATGAAGGTAATATTTGCACACGCCGACAAAGTTCCATTGCAATAAATGTAAAGAGTACTGCCGGGGGGAGAGGAAAAAATATAAAAAAAAAAAAAGAGAAAAGAGGACGACAGAAACAATTTTTTATAAAGACTGCCGAGTCAATGCTTAAAATAATGCAAGTATAAAATAAACAATAAAAATAAAAAATTACAGAAATAAAGAAAAAGAGAGAGAGAGAGAGAGAGAGAGAGAGAGAGAGAGAGAGAGAGAGAGAGATAAATTCACGTCGACAAATCTATCTCCTATTTCCTTCCGATATTAACGTGGATTCCCTACACTTTGTTTGACGTGTACGTCATATCCGCCGTTCCGAGCACCGTTTCAACCCCCTCGCGACGCTCCGTCGTGCGTTACAGGTTCTCGTGTGACACCTCTGACGACCGGCCTGACAATATACAAACACATTCGTCACTGTCGCTTACGCGACATCTCTTATTTCGCGCGATAAGGACGGCTGAAACAACGATAAAGAAGTAGAGGCGATCGAATAAAGGGATCTCGATTTTTCTCTTCAGATACGGCCGGTTACAGTCGTCGTTAAAGCGCGTCATTATCTCATCGTAAATGCTTTTTTTTTTTTTAATTTTTTTTCTTCTTTTTTTTTATTAATAATTTAATGAACGTCTCGTCGATTTTGTGCGAGGCCGACTTTTTCGTCGCGCGATACTTGACGAAATATTAACAAACGTTGAGAGAACCGCGTGCAGAATCTAGGGCAAGTATAAAAACGTATCCATTCGCGATATGACTGAAGCCACATACCGTCGTGTGCACTCGCCTGTTTGAAAATACATAAGAGGTCTCAAACGCAGCGCGCACGGCGCGCCGCCGCTGTTTTATTTTCATTCGACGGGCCGCATCTTCCATTTTCACAGGCCAAAACGAAAGTGGATGCCTGCTGGCTGTTTGCACACGACTGTGTTCCATAAAAGTTTAATTAATTAAGCCGTCGTATTTGATTAACGCCGCAGGATCCGCCGCGTTTCACGAAAATTGCACGGATACGCGAATGACGACTCGTTGCGTTAGCGTTGGAGGCACTGCTTAATAAAAGCACCGTGACATCAATAGATTAATGCAGCGGGCGCTGCAGCTACGTTACGTTGACGCATTAGATCAGCTTAATATACCGGGGCCACGGTGTGAGCGATGGAAAATATCGGCGTTGGCCAGCCTGTTGTTTTCAATACGTAAAACATCGACGCCAATATTTATTATCACGCTAAAATGATTGATTCACGCGCGATTATACGTCCCGGCGGAATTGCCATTTATATTTAATGCGGGAGCTGCACGACCGAATCCACGTCAAATTTATTAAATTACAAAATTTATACAACACCGCGCGCACAAGTCAGATTTTATAAAGTGATGCGCACATTTAGCAACGTTTCCCTGCAATAAATGTCGTAAATTACAAGGTAATTGCGAAGTTCAAAATTACTAGGACAATAGAACTAACCTGGCGTGACACGCGGTAGGAACGCGATACCTAATTAGCGTTCATTTATGTATTATTTTGAAATAGAGCGTAATGAGACGACGCACCGTCTCTTATCGTTCATTTCGACCGTGTAATTTGCGATAGTTTCCGAAGGGGACGGTGTGTGCTTTAACAACCGGGATTTAACGCGGGGGAGGAAACAAGCAAAATTTCTGTAGTAATATTTGCCGTCCGGCCGGGATTATTAGAAACGAGCTGGCGGGTGTTAAACCGAACACCACAGAACGCGCGGGGAGATCGAAGTGTAACGCGAACGTTAATTAAGACGGATGTGTGCCTGCGAGATATTAGAACCTCTTTCCCCGCATCCTTCGCGAGCCGCACCGTCCTCGGGAAAGAATCTTTCGGCGGAAGAACGGCGACGTGGCGACGGCTAAAACGGCGGTGTACATTGCTTTGTGGCTTACCATCGTTAGGGACGCGCCCGTCCCGCGCGCGTACTGGAATTCCTGGACACTCACCTGAAACAAGAGAAAAAAAACAAGAGATTAAACAAGCCACGAGGATTAAACAGACGAAGTGAGTTGTCGTGTAAAAT